>NC_134357.1:73350670-73650670 GCF_048569485.1 Anomaloglossus baeobatrachus
CAGTTGGTGGCTGGTATAATTGCGCAGACCAGGGTGCTCGGATCCGGGGTGGTCATGGCTTGAGGGGTCCGGACCCAGGCTCAGCAGACACTCAGATCCATGAAAAGGGGATTATTTACAAGGGATAAGTTCGTGATGCAACCTGCAGGTTGCGGAAATGGGAGTACTGCTGCTGCTGGAAGGAGTATCGGGGCAGATGGTGGGGAGCAACAAGGTGTCAGTCCCTTCGCAGGTAGAGAAGGCCCCGACCTCTGGGATTTTGGTGGATATTTGGGAGCGCAGGGTGCAAGGGACCAGGGTACTCACTGTGGGTAGTCGTGGTGCAGGATGAGGATTATAAAGCAGATTCTCACACAGAGGATAAACCAAAGACTCTGCGCATCACAGTATCTACAGGGGAGCCCGTCCAGGCGTCCACTCCCACCGGAGTACTGGGTAATCCGGAGCCGCCTCCATGCACAAGTTAGTTCTCTGTGTGGCTCCTTAGCGTGAAGCTATTGGGGCCCCGCTCACTATATTTTTAGTGTAGCTGTGCTCTTGATGGCTGGCACTTGGGATTTTAATGGGCCACGTTACTGGAAAGCCCTATCACCCACGGTTGGCTGTCGCCTTCAATCTCTGACCTCCCAGGGAAGTTCATAAAGAGACTCTCCCTCCCAGGTTAATTATCAAGACGATGAACTGGTGCCTGATCTAGGGTCCCCTATCGTGCTTGGTACCGGTCAGTTCTTTTGGATATCTGATGCCGATAGTCCTCCTAGACTATGTCTGTCGCACCCTTTCAATGTCGCTGCCACTGGTCCCCGACTCCTCTGGTCCCGGACTACTGTCTGCGACCCAACCTTGGTATAGCTCCCCTAGAGCTACTACTCCCCAGCTCCTCACTCTTTGAGGGCTCTCACTTAACTCCTCAACTGAACCGTAACTGACTTCCTTCCCTCCCACCAGTCTGCCTGACCCCTAGGTGGGTGGACTCATTCCACTTATCCAACCCACTGGAGTGTCTGACAGGACAGGATGTGAGGTGTGATTGGGATTTGTGCTGATGTTAGTGACACCGGTTTGTTAAGAACCTGGAACCATGGGGGTAGGTCCTGCACCCTGAGTAAGGATTGCAGTACCCTGTGGCACCCCGATATATTCAGTGGCACCACATAATGAGGCTGGGAAGTTCCCTGGATATTGGATCCTTCCAGGCCTAAAAATAAAAATACCAGCCGATAGCCACCCCAGAATTGATGTATCATCTGAGATGCACCACTTCTAGAGCTTTGCCCGGCTCTTCCCGATTGCCCTGGTGCGGTGGCAATCAATGTAATATTTTTTCGTGGATGATGTCAGCTGGCATCAAGCCCAGGGGTTAGTAAAGGAGAGATATCTATCAGACACCCCCATTACTAACTCAGTAAGTAAAAAGAAAAAAAAAGAAACAGACAAATAGTTTATTTGAATTAAGACTCCCCTACACTATCCCTCTTTCACAAATTTATTATCAAACATCATCAAATGAAGTTCCTTTGTTGTAGTCCACGATCCACGAATGTCGCTCTGGTGACTGTGAATAGCAGTAAAGTAGTGAGACAACTCTCATCAGCATTGCCAGGTCTCGTTGAGTACAGCTTTGGACTGTGGCTCTGATGAGTGTTGTCATCATTATCTTTTCTTGATATCACCGCCCTCTTTCCTTGCTTGTATGGATGACGTGTCCTAGGTCATCCACGCAGTCCTCCATCACGCTCCTGTGCAGGTCCCTCTGCCAATATGAGGGCAGAGCAAAGAAATGTAGAGAGTATGAGGATATGAACAAAGAGCGCCGGCGCGATGTAAGACGCTGTATGGATGATGTAGGGCATGTCAGCCAAACAAAGCAAAAAGGAAGACCTCAGAATTGATACCTATTAAAAACACAATAGTGATGTCACAGCATGGAACCTAAAAGAAATTCATTTGGGATGCCAATACAATTTACCGTGTAGAACGATATTAGTGTGACAGCCGCCTGCCCTTGTTAACACTCTTGTAAGATCACAGTTGCCTAACAAAGGGCAGATGGTAACTAGGGATGAGCGAACTCGAACTGTAAAGGTTGATGTTTGTACCAGACACGTAATGTCCGGTGTTCAAATCTGAACACAGACTTCTCCCAGAAGTTCATGTCCGAGTTCATAGTTTGATGCTGAATAAAGTTTGTTGAAAGGCTGCAGCGCACCCAATCAACAAGCTTATTGGCTGTGGGCACTTCCGCAGCCATCACAGCCATGCAGAGCATTGGTATGGCTGTGATTGGCCAGAGCACCACATAATCCGGTCGGTATAAACGCCATATCACGTATGGCGCTGCCATTTTACGCTAGGTAGTGTAGCAACAGACACTGCTTGAGAAAGGGACAGCGTTCGGTTACTCTTAAAAAATGCTCTGTGTGTCCACTCTGTATCAGGCTCTGTAGAATTACTTGTAAAAAAAGGCTTTTTGTGGCCATTCTGCACCAGTCTCTGTGGGGATACTTTTAAGAAAAGGTTTGTGGGGGTCCTTTTAAAAAAGGGTTTGTGGGGGGCCCTTTTAAAAAGAGTTTGTAGGGATTCTCTTAAAAAAAGATTCTGTGTGGTCATTCTACACCGGGCTCTGTGGACTACTCTTAAAAAAGTGTTTGTGTGGGAATTTTCAAAAAAGACTCTATGGGGTACTCTTAACAAAGGAATTGCAGAGTTCCTCTTAAAAAAGGGATGTGTATGGGACCTCCTAAAAAAGGCTTTGTGTGGCTGAAAGAAGGTGTCGGCCCTGGGCCGCTCGGGCGCTGCACTCCTTCGCAAAGGAGCCACTATGTGCGAATGGGACCTCGGGTGGTGTGCTTGACCTACTGGTTTCATCAGGCCGGTGTCCATCACCCCGCTGCAGACTTCGTTCTAGACACTTAGTAACACACATGCCACCAGAGCTCACTTAGCCAACCAGGAAGTTCACTTAGTTCTTTATTCAGCCACCTTAAGCTATATGGCCTCATGGGTGATATTTACCATTGCTGGGGGGACTTGCCACTTCCAGAGCCCCGGACTGGGACTCCAGGGCGGTACTGGTGAAGCTAGCCTCCATTTCTCCGCTAGGATGACAAGTTTGTAAGGTCAGCACTGTCATGGTACGTCCCTTTGGTGAGGACTCTTTGGGGTGCAGCACCTCCCGCAAAACTCCCTCGGCCATCGCATTTATGACTGCCACTACCACCCCTGGGGCCTATCCTCCTTGTTGAAGTCTACTCAGTCTCCTCAAGTTAGAGCAGGCCTTCGCATACCGACCCGGCATTAATGTACACTTTGGTATTGGTCCCCTCCTCCTGGATGAAGCCATAGCCCCACTTGTGGTCAAGGTGACGGATCACCCCATAGGTAATGTGGCCGCCAACTGCGCCACTGCCAGGAAGTGCCAGCTGAATTCGGATCCAAGTCTCCCCCTTTTTTTCCCCTCCATAACCCAGGCTACCCACTTAACCTCTATGGAATCCAAGACTAATGGCATTTCAGCTACATGTTGTTGGGGTGGAGGCCCTTTACTGGGGACTCACTCATGGTCGGAGCTCTCAGAGGTGATCATGGTTTTTGGGGCACCTCCTTGTCTGCAGCTTCTTGGCGGGGTCCTGAGCCACTCGCTGCCCACTTTTCCTGTGGGAATCAGACCCTTTCCCCCGGATGCAAGGTGGTTTAGGGGTCGTCGCTGCGAAGATCACCGGGACTGGTGGAACTTGGTCTTTAGCAGCCGCCAATTGGTGCCATGGATCTGGCTCTCCAGGGGCCAATCTCCACATCTGCAGACCTCCCAGTCAGTCCTCTTTTGCCTATAGAATCTGGGCGACGCAGTCAGACCAGCTACAACGACTTGAATCTTATTCTAGACTGACTCCTCTCTAGACCTCCCAACCGTCCTCTTTCCGCATTTGTCACTTCCCTTTTAAGCCTATCTCTTCCATTCTGCTGCTATCTGAGGCCAACCACAAGGTAGCACCATTGGTAACAATCCCGCTCTACTGCATCTGGAACCTACTCCCAGCTAGCAGCACAACATATTAGTATATGCAATCAGTACTTAATATAACACAGCGTACATGACATAACCGGTACAGGGCAAGCCCACCTTCTACATGGCCACTCTGCACAAGGCTCACTGGGGGTCCTCTTAAAAAAGTGTTTGTGGGGTATTCTTAAAAAAGGGTTTGTGATGGTCCTTTTAAAAAAAAAAAAGGGTTTGTGGGTGTCCTCTTAAAAAGGCTCTGTGTGGCCACTCTGTATCAGGCTCTGTGGGGTTGTGCTTAAAAAAGGGTTTGTGAGGGTCCTCTTAAAAAGGGTTTGTGGGGTCCTCATAAAGGCTCTATTTGTCCACTCTGCACCAGGGTAAGAGAGGAGGGATCAGAGAGGGTAGTGAATAAGAGGGAGTAGCAAAACCCCCATTCCTGATGAAGTCACATTCTATGGTGTAACGAGTGGGGTTTTGCTACTCCCTCTTATTCACTACCCTCTCTGATCCCTCCTCTCTTATCCTTTGGCAGCCAGAATGCGGTGTATGGGTTATACAGCTCACATTTAAGTACGGTATACATTACTGATATTATATGGCCTTACCATTGTTCATGTCTTCTTTATGTATACTAATGTATTTATTATAATAAGTTGTGCTGTTATTCCTCTGACATATCCCTTATTTAGTGGTTATCTGTCTGAAAGGTTTATTTACATAGCCAAGAAAAGCCCTGTGGCTAAATAGCTCATATTCAAGAACTTGGGATGCATATTTTATAGGCTGGATATTATTTTTGTTGCCTTTCATTTTGCTACACATTATTTGGAACCCTTTGCTGCTTTGTATCTTTATACTTATTGTTATGTCATTGAGAATCCTTTGCTGCTTTGTATCTTTATACTTATTGTTATGTCATTGAGAACCCTTTGCTGCTTTGTATCTTTATACTTATTGTTATGTCATTGAGAATCCTTTGCTGCTTTGTATCTTTATACTTATTGTTATGTCATTGAGAATCCTTTGCTGCTTTGTATCTCTGTATTTATTATAATATTATGGAAAATTCTGTGCTGCTAATATATATGTTATATCTGAGGGCAACACATGTAAAGAGTTATTTCATGTAGCTCCACTTGAGCCGTTATGGAAGTAGTTCATTATGATGTATGTCATTTGTTTGGGCTGTTTTTAAGTGTTGTATTGGAGTAGTCACTTTATCATAAAAGTTTTTTTCACCTCATATGGTTTTGTTTATGCCATATACTTTATTTATCATTCTTGCTCCCTGGTGTCTTATATATACCTTATACCCCATTCACATGATTATCAGGCCAGTCATCCACATGTGGCTCAGATGGTGGGTTCTTATACCAACAGCGAGAAGTGCACAACTGTCCAGCTGGGGGTCAGTTTTTGAGGATGAAGAGGAGGAGGAACCGAGTTCACAGAAGGGTGGCACCCAAAGCAGCTCATGGACATCAATGGAGCGTGGCTGGTGGGATACAGAGGACACAAACGATACACCTCCCACCGAGGACAGACTTTCACACATGAGTAAATAAATGCTGCAGTGCCTGCGCAACGACCGCCAGTTGCCAGTGCTGATTACTGGGTGGCTACCCTTCTGGATCTCCGTTACAGGGAGAATGGGCCATCCTTACTTCCGTCACTGGAGCGTGATTGGAAAATGCAGGAATTCAAGTGCATGCTTGTAGATGCACTACTGATGGCATTCCAACCTGACTGCGGGGGCTCAGTGGAAGCACAAGGTAGTGGAGTAGTAGGAAGTCGCCAATGTAAATGGGGAACCGGTGAAAAGGGGATGGCAGGGGCACGGGCCAGACCCACACGTAGTCGCAGGTGGGGGGTTCCCTGTGCTTCGGCTCAGCCGCTCTCTTTCCTTGGCCCGTGCCTCGGTCTCCTCCACAGAACAAGGGAAAAGGAATTGTTGTTGGCGGGGTTCCTAATGGGGTGTGTTGGCTTTGCGTGTGCAAAGTGTGTTCAGGCCCTTGTTCGAACCAAGAATTTCCTTACGGGGATTAATGGACACAAATGCATTTCTCATTGAACAGTATTTTACTAAACGTTACACACAGTATTTCTTTTACATCATTACTGTGGCCACCACACTTCAACATTGTAGGTATGGAACATTTGACTTCAAAGCACACTTGTACTGCAGACTGCTCCATGGTTCCTGGTATTACCGCTGTTGTTCCAATGTCCTCTCCTTCACTATCTCACACCGTGGTTTCACTCAGTAAAGTTATGCACTTTCACACGGCCATGCTCACCTTCTACATTTGGGGACCCGCTACTGCTAATGGTTTCTGACCTATGTTGGACAAAGCTCATCTACTGGGTTTCTCTGTGACGACCTGTTCACCCAAGTCTAGGTCAGGCCTCCACTATAGGACTACTACCGCTAAAACAGTCACAACCTGAGTTGCCTGTTGAGGTCTGGTACAGGGGTAATACTGGTTTTGGGCCTGACACAGCCACCCCGTCTCTGGGCCTCCAGTATTCAGCTGGCTTGCACAATACTAGTTCGTCACTCACTTTTCTCAACTTAACTCAAACTGTACTCTCCTGCCCACTGCCTCAGCCCGACTATATCTTACATCTAACTTCTTTCATTATTCTTAACTGTTTACTATTTCACTGCCCTTATCACTAGGCATCCTCCAATACCTTGCTAAGGAACAGTACTTAAAACCAATCACTAGATGGCCACATACATAAAATAAGTTTTAACACATTATTCACATCAACACTATTTTCAACATAAACGTCTTCAGGGCCCAGTACCCCCTTACACTGGTACCACCTCGGAAGAGAGGGCTAGCCTGGCCAAAATGTGGAAAAACTTCATCAGCATGGCACAACATCCAGCACCACCATTTGATAAGTTCTGTATGAGCAGGGAGCAGCGTTTCAATAACATGGTGGAAGAGTATGTGTGCACATGTTTTTCAAGTGATGGGTCTGTCCCATGTAACTTCTGGGTGTCTCAATTGGACACATGGCCTGAGCTTGCCCTTTACGCTTTGGAGGTGCTGGCCTGCCCTGTGCCAAGTGTACTGTTGGAAAGTGTGTTTAGCAAGACAGGTAGTGTGATAACAGACAGGCGTACCCACCTGTCTGCAGCCAATGTGGTCAAGTTCACATTCATTAAAAGTAACCAGATGTGGATCCCACAGGAGTTGTCCGTACCTCTGTCTGACTAGAGAAGTATGCAAACCAAAAAAGTCCGTGGAGCCTCTGTTAGGAGTCTCGACACGGAAAATAGCCAGATATCCCTCCGGGAAGGACCTAGCCAAGGAGTGGCTCTTTTTAGGAGACCACCATAACCACTATATTAAGTGTCCCTTTTAGTAAATATCTAGCTCTTGACGAGTTTAAAGATATGACAAGGGAAATACCAAGACCAGGTATCCATCCACAGACAGCTGTTTCGGGGTATTGCCCCTCATAAGTGTGGAGTAGGATTCTGACCAAGTGGGAGCAATGCCTAGTAGCCTAGCAAGACAAAACAATCACTGATCTCAGGGAGACCAGCCAGCGAAAACACTGCCGGCAGCCAGCGAGGGCGCTCAACACAGTGAAATCCTGGGTGCATTGCCCCTTGGGAAGTATGCAAATCATACTGGCTAGTTCATCCCAAAGGGATATCTGCCTATTTTCTGTATCAAGACTCCTAAGAGAGGCTCCACGGACCTTTTTGATTTGCATACTTCCCAGGGGGCAATGCACCTAGGATTTCACAGTGTTGAGCGCCCTCGCTGGCTGCCGGCAGTGTTTTCACTGGCTAGTCTCCCCGAGATCAGTGATTGTTTTGTCTGACTAAAGAAGTATAACAGCCACACCCAGCCATTGTTATACTCCACCTCAGTTTGTTCATTATATTTGCCATTCCTAATGTGTCGGGGCCTCCTCAAACAAAAAATAAATAAATAGATACAAAAAAACCCAACAAAACAAATAAACAAAAAATGTCTACCTCCTCTTCCACTTACACTGTCACGTCCACCTCCACCTCCTCCTCCTCCACTTAGGCCTCCACCTCATGATTGAAGATATTTTTTTCTTTTCATTCTGTGTTATTTTAAAGGGATTTTATGCACTCTCTGGGGGAACTCTTCCAATTTTGGCTGTGTTTGTGATCTTTGAAAACAGTCTCTGTAGGGGCATTTTTAACATTGTTGCTCCTTGGGGGAACTCTTCCAGTTTTGGATGTGTGGGTGAACTATGAAAACAGGCTTTGTAGGGGCACTCTTAAAATTGTTGATTTGTGCGGGAACTTTTCCAATTTAGGCTGTGTGGATGAACTCTGAAAACAGACTCTGTAGAGGCATTTTTAACATTGTTAGTCTGTTGGGGAACTCTTCCAAGCCTCACGGCAGACTGCTAGCTCAATCCCACATCCAACTACAAGCTTTTTAACTGTAGCAGCTGTAGTGTTCGCTACTGGAGCTCAAATTTTGGTTCTGTGGGGGAATTGTGAAAACAGACAGTACAATAATCCGCTGGGCACTCCCTCTCTGTATACAGGCAATGGCACTTTTTTTTAGGTGGAAAGAATGAGGAGAGCATGAAATAAGGGACATGAATGTGGCCATGGTGCTGCTCCTGCTGGTGGTGGAGCTGCTGAAGGAGAGGACATGGTCGGTCAGTGCCTGCTACACTCTCAAATGAAACACCTTCCTCTGATGCACACAGGCGATAAGATGTTCTGCGCAATTTCGTAGACTTGAGTGCTGCTGTATGAATGGGGAGGCCAGAAAAGGTAGAGGCAGTCTTAGATTGGATCGCTGAGAAAGCCTCCAGTTCCTTTGCTATGTTTTTCACCAGGTTCCCTCCTTATCATGGCTCCAGTTCTGAAAAACAACAAAACAAAACCAGAGTTCTATTCCATTATTCCTAGCTTTAGTATTCAGGTGTGGCTGCCTGGTTTGAACAATATTTTTTCAAAGTAAACGCTTCGGCCCTCAAGACACTCAGTCAACATTATTGGGGAGGCGCCCAACACAAAGGGTTTGGGACTGGTGGTAACAAGCCAAGTGGTGGACCACAATCTCAATCGCAAATCCAACTGTGAACTTTCAAAATGCAGCAAATAGAGTGTACATTACTGGAGTTGAAATTTTGGCTCTGTAGGGAGAACTGTGAAACTGGCTCTCTAGGGGCACTCTTAAAATTTTTGATCTGTGGGAAAACTCTAAAATCAGTCTCTGTGGGGGCACTCTTAAAATATTTATTTTACTCATTTACTTCCTATTAACTATGATTTCTACTTACATTCTCTTCCCTCTCCTTACCTTGCACTCAACCCTCACTTAACCTTATATCCCCTCACAAAAATCTCATACCCTTGATTTTCATTCAATCTCTGAGTCTCTTCTCCCTCTAACAAATATGGCTTCATTACATGATGCAGATGCTGCTTCCACTTTATATAACACCACAATAACTACAGCTCTCGATTTGGCTGCCCCTCACTCATACCAAAACCCACATAATCAACAGACAACCCTGGCACACAAGCCTGACTAAAAAACTGAGGTGGACCTCCAAGGTTGATAAGCAGAGATGGAAGAGATCCCATTCCACTGAGCACTTCATCGAATATAAGCATTCCCTTGCCAATTTCAAGTCTACACTCACTGCCGCAAAACAATCCTACTTCTCATCTCTCATATTGTCCCTGTATCATAACCCTAAACAGCTATTCAACATTTTCAATTCACTAGTCCATCCCCCGACACCTCTCTCTTCTCTCATCTCAGCTAAAGACTTTGCCTCATTCTTCAAGCAGAAGATGAAAAACATCAGAGAAAACTTTGGCCCACAGTCCCCGCAGCCCCTTCTCATAACTACTGAGCCCTCTTTCTCCATAATCAGCTTCTCCACCATTACAGATCACCTCTCCTCTCTTCTCTCCAGATCACATCTCACCACTTGTGCACTTGCCAGCTCCTGTCCCACCTAATCCCCAAACTCACCACAGTCTTCATCCTAAGCCTAACCCATCTCTTCAACCTATCACTAACAACTGGTGTATTCCCCTCACGCTGTAAACATACCTTGATCACACCTATTCTCAAAAAGTCTTCCCTTGAACCATCCTCTATGTCTAGCTATCCCCCATATCACTTCTTCCCTATGCCTCAAAACTACTATAACAGCATGCTCATCTTGAACTGTCCTCCCACCTCTCCTGCTCCCTCTTTGACAGGTTACAATCTGGCTTCTGACCACATTATTCAACTGAAACTGCCCTAACTAAGGTAACCAATGACCTACTAATTGATAAAGCCAAGCTATTCTACTTTGTCCTCCTCCTCCTAGACCTGTCTTCTGCATTTGACACTGTGGACCATTCCCTCTTGATACAGGTGCTCTCATCTCTTGGTACTAGCCTTGTTCACTTTATATCTAATGGACCAGAATTTCAGCTTCTCCCTCTCTCCCACTACCTTCTCATCTCACCCCCTATTTGTAGGTGTCCCCCAAGGTTCAGTTCTAAGACCCCTGCTGTTCTCCATCTACACCTTGGGCCTGGGACAGCTCTTAGAGTCTCAGGGCTTTAAGTATCACCTCTACGCTGATGATATGCAGATCTACCTCTCTGGACCTAACATCACCTTCTTACTATCTAAAATCCCACAATATCTGTCTGCTATTTCATCCTACTTTTCTGCTCGATTTCTAAAACTGAACATGGACAAAATAGAATTCAAAATCTTTGCACCATTCCACTCTACCACTCTGCCAGACCTATCCATCCAATGGCGGCTCACTCTCCCAAGTCGCTGCCTGGAGGTAACCCTCGACGCTATACTTTCCTTAAGCCAAAAATCCAAGCCCTTTCAACCTCCTGCCGACTCCAACTCAAAAATATTTCCTGGATCCGTACATTCCATGACCAAGAATCTGCAAAAACACTAGTGCATGCCCTCATCATCTTACTGTCGGATTCTTAAGGTTACTTTACACACTGCGATATCGGTCCCGATATCGCTAGCGAGCGTACCCGCCCCCGTCCATTGTGCGACATGGGCAAATCGCTGCCCGTGGCACACAACATCGCTAACACCCGTCACACGGACTTACCTGCCTAGCGACGTTGCCCTGGCCGGTGAACCGCCTCCTTTCTAAGGGGGCGGTTCATGCGGTGTCACAGCGATGTCACACGGCAGCGGTCCAATAGCAGAGGAGGGTTGGAGATGAGCGGCTGGAACACTCCGCCCACCTCCTTCCTTCCTCATTGCTGGTAGACACAGGTAAGGAGATGTTCGTCATTCCTGTGGTGTCACACATAGCGATGTGTGCTGCCGCAGGAACGACGAACAACATCGTACCAGCAGCAGCAACGATATTAAGGAAACGAACGACGTGTCAGCGAGCAACGATTTTCCACGTTTTTGCGCTCGTTGATTGTCGCTCATTGGTGTCACACGCTGCAATGTCGCTAACGGTGCCGGATGTGCGTCACTAGCGACGTGACCCGACGATATATCGTTAGCAATGTGGCAGCGTGTAACGCACTCTTTAGTTAACTCATGCTGTCGGCAGCAATAGACAGAGCAACACAGAGGCTATGAAAAGCAAATGGTGCAACATTTTTAATGAAACATAATTGAAAAAAATCGGTTTTAGCTCAAAATACATGCAGGTAAGTAAAAAAGTTCCCTTAGGTGGCTATATCTTTTAAAGTTTTTTTTCCCATCTTTATACGGGGATATTGTCATATAATGCTTGTAAAGACCAGCACTCTTGCAATTTACTGCCAATTAAATGTAGAGCCATTCTTGAGCTTTTTTCTTTTTAAATTAAAGCCAGTGCTATACTGGCACTATCAGGCTGATTCTCTACATACTTTTAGTGGTCAGCTCAGATGTATAGGTTTTGAAATCCAAGAAAGTAAAGTTTATAAAATCATAAGCTTTTTGAGTGACAGCAGCTGTGGATCAGATAATACCTGGGGGGAATTCATAGTTATCTCCTCCCCCTGTTAGAATTAGCATAAGTATTACAGTCATATGAAAAAGTTTGGGCACCCCTATTAATGTTAACCTTTTTTTTTATAACAATTTGGGTTTTTGCAACAGCTATTTTAGTTTCATATATCTAATAACTGATGGACTGAGTAATATTTCTGGATTGAAATGAGGTTTATTGTACTAACAGAAAATGTGCAATCCGCATTTAAACGAAATTTGACTGGTGCAAAAGTATGGGCACCCTTATCAATTTCTTGATTTGAACACTCCTAACTGCTTTTTACTGACTTACTAAAGCACTAAATTGGTTTTGTAACCTCAATGAGCTTTGAACTTCATAGGCAGGTGTATCCAATCATGAGAAAAGGTATTTAAGGTGGCCACTTGCAAGTTGTTCTCCTATTTGAATCTCCTATGAAGAGTGGCATCATGGGCTCCTCAAAACAACTCTCAAATGATCTGAAAACAAAGATTATTCAACATGGTTGTTCAGGGGAAGGATACAAAAAGTTGTCTCAGAGATTTAAACTGTCAGTTTCCACTGTGAGGAACATAGTAAGGAAATGGAAGAACACAGGTACAGTTCTTGTTAAGCCCAGAAATGGTAGGCCAAGAAAAATATCAGAAAGGCAGAGAAGAAGAATGGTGAGAACAGTCAAGGACAATCCACAGACCACCTCCAAAGACCTGCAGCATCATCTTGCTGCAGATGGTGTCAATGTGCATCGGTCAACAATACAGCGCACTTTGCACAAGGAGAAGCTATATGGGAGAGTGATGTGAAAGAAAACGTTTCTGCAAGCACGCCACAAACAGAGTCGCCTGAGGTATGCAAAAGCACATTTGGACAAGCCAGTTACATTTTGGAAGAAGGTCCTGTGGACTGATGAAACAAAGATTGAGTTATTTGGTCATAAAAAAAGGCGTTATGCATGGAGGCAAAAAAACACGGCATTCCAAGAAAAGCACTTGCTACCCACAGTAAAATTTGGTGGAGGTTCCATCATGCTTTGGGGCTGTGTGGTCAATGCCAGCATCCGGAATCTTGTTAAAGTTGAGGGTCGCATGGATTCAACTCAGTATCAGCAGATTTTTGACAATAATGTGCGAGAATTAGTGACGAAGTTGAAGTTACGCCGGGGATGGATATTCAGCAAGACAATGATCCAAAACACCGCTCCAAATCTACTCAGGCATTCATGCAGAAGAACAATTACAATGTTCTGGAATGGCCATCCCAGTTCCCAGACCTGAATATCATTGAACATCTGTGGGATGATTTGAAGCGTGCTGTCCATGCTCGGCGACCATCAAACTTAACTGAAATGGAATTGTTTTGTAAACAGGAATGGTCAAATATACCTTCATCCAGGATCCAGGAACTCATTAAAAGCTACAGGAAGCGACTAGAGGCTGTTATTTTTGCAAAAGGAGGATCTACAAAATATTAATGTCACTTTTATGTTGAGGTGTCCATACTTTTGCACCGGTCAAATTTCGTTAAAATGCGGTTTGCATATTTTCTGTTAGTACAATAAACCTCATTTCAATCCAGAAATATTACTGAGTCCATCAGTTATTAGATATATGAAACTGAAATAGCTGTTGCAAAAACCCAAATTGTTATAAAGAAAAAAGGTTAACATTAATAGGGGTGCCCAAAACTTTTCATATGACTGTATACAGTCGATTTACTTTTTCACTAGCAGGACCTGTGTGAGGTCATACCCATGTGACC
Source organism: Anomaloglossus baeobatrachus (assembly GCF_048569485.1). Lineage (NCBI taxonomy): Eukaryota > Metazoa > Chordata > Amphibia > Anura > Aromobatidae > Anomaloglossus > Anomaloglossus baeobatrachus. Next base: position 73,364,418 of record NC_134357.1, read on the forward strand.
ACAAGGGGCGGTGTCTCAGCAAAAAGAAAAATCTTGCTTCCTGGTATCAGCTTTGTTGGCTGAGGCCCCTCCCCTTCTTGTCACATGACCTCAAGAAAAGTCCTGCAAGTGAAAAAGTAAATCGATTGTATAATACTGATCCTAATTCTAACAGGCCGAGGGGATAACTATGAATACCCCCCAGATATTATATGATCCTCATCTGCTGTCACTCAAGAAGCTGATGATTTTATAAACTTCACTTTCTTGGATTTCAAAACCTAAACATCCGAGCTGACCACTAAAGGTATGTAGAGAATCAGCCTGATAGTGCCAGTATAGCACTGGCTTTAGGTTATATACGAAAATCCTGGTGATTGGTTCACCTTAACACTTTGTCGTTGTTGACAGCTTGTTGTCTAGGAGACAGACCACTGCTATTGTCTATTTTATAAACAGTGTGTTGAAGGCAGGGATAATTAGGTAACAGCACGCTCCAGTAATCCTGGCCTGTTTCAAAACAGTGCTTACAACATTAATACAAAAGAGCTTGTAAGTGTGCCGCCCCCGTGACAGCAGCTGGTTGCTGCTCGGATCCGGGCCTTCAGGGGAGGTGGCTCGAGGGTCTCCGGACCTGGGGGTCTCGCGGACATGCCGAATAAATGGGGGGACGTATGTGTACGGGCTGGGCCATATTAAGTTTGTGACACCACCCACGGTGTGTGATGAGGTGGGACACCACCGCTGCTGTTATGGGGGAGTTGTTGTGCAGCTAGTTGTTAACCCCTCCGTGGGCAGGGATGGTGGCCCCAGGACCCGGTTGGCGTTTGCAGGGGATGGTGACCACAGGGGGTGCTGGTGTACTCACTAATAATAAAACACACAAGTCTCTGGTAAACCAAGGTGATGGTGGCCGGTGCCACGGCCGGTTGCGTTCTGGTCCCCCACCCGGCTGGTGGTCTCTATCCTTTTCCTGCACTGCTGTATGTAAGATGGACTTTCGTAGTGTGAAACTCAGGAGTCCGCTCCCAGCTGGATGTGGCCTAAGGAGCCATGCCCGCAGACGCTGGCCCGTAGTATCTACGGGCCCTGGCGGTGACCTCTTATCCCTAATCGGTGGGCTGTTGTCTTGTATGAGGGACTTTGGGTGGGACAGGACTTCTAGTTCTGGCCTCAATCAGTTAATTAACCAGCTCCAGTTGGTTCTGGTCCTGGCTTCAGGGTCCGAGTACCCCACTTTGTGCTACGGTTTCGGGGTCGGCTCCCCATGTCGGTACCGGCGGGCTTCAACCCTGTCCCGGTCCACCTTGGTTCCATCAAGCCGTCTTCTCATCTCCTGCTGACGGAGACCACCGTCTGCCTCCTAGCCAGTGGCACTAGGGTTCCTACCCTGGCATCGTTCAACTTGAACTTCACTGCTGTAGCTACACTTAGCTCCAGCCCACCCTCCTCTCCAAACTGAACTCCAAAGCTAAACTGCTCTTTTTCCCGTCCCGGGCTGTCTGGACCCCTGAGTGGGTGTGTCCCAACCACACTGGTGTGTCTATCTTTCCCTAAGGGGGGTGACTAGGGTTTTCTTGGTTGGCTGTGTGTTTCCTAGTGAGGGAAGGTGTTATGCAGGGGCCTAACTGTGACTACCTGGTTTTGCCAGGGCGTCACACTAGCACGGCACATATTCTTCTCTTGGTCATTGTCCAAGGCAATGAGCTGTAAACAAAACAAAAAAAAACTGTTAATATCTCAATAACAAGCACTATCTAAAAAAGCCATTGATGAAGATGGGAATAACCCTTTATGGTTTGTTATTTACTGGTGATTTTATGTTTTGCTTGGATGTTTCTTGTTATATTTTGCTTACTTCAGTGACACAGAAGAGAATATGTTGCTTTACGCGCTGCTGACTGAAGCTGAGATGACAGTGGACACCTGCACTGAGCTTTTCATTTACTATTCAGGATGATACAAGATGCTGTAAATGGCAGCCACCTGTCAGGCCTCGTGTGTCAGAGCTTTTTATTTAAAATCGACAATAAAACACTTTGGCTGTATGAGAGTTCGGTATTTATTAGTTTTTGTATATCATGGCAGTACATTAACTGATAAGATCCTGCGGTTCCTGAGGGGGTGTTTAGATTCATTCCTTCAGTCTGGATTAATAAAGTCACTGGAGAGGGATCTGTCAGTTTGATTAAGACAACAGAGAAAGAGCTTTCAATGTATTCCCTTCTCTCCGTGATACTGGAAAAAAAATCACCAAAGCTGCTGCTTTATAAATCAAATGTATTGTCATTAGAGACCAATTTAACTGGAAAAGATAATGCTGAATCTTAGGAGTAAATAACAGGGGGAAACAGGGGCAGGACTAGGCTTTATTTCCAAGGAGCTGAATCAATCCTGAATAAACATAAACAGATGTTTTTCTTCTGGACATGAAAATCAAGAGAGGAAGCCATATTGAATCTATAAGTTTCTTTTGACTATGGGTGCAGCTACCACTCTGTAACCCAATGGCTAAGTAAGCCTATTTTCATTAACAGGTGAGTACAGACAAATAAATTATTCAAATAGGTAAAAGTTTTCACCTATTTATTTTTAATCCATTGGTGTCCAAACACTGGTTTTAATACCAATCTCAAGAGCAAGGTTCGGAAATGTGCCTTTGGAATGAAACGGTGATGGTCAGACCATTGCCAATCGTAGCTGTGCTTCGTGGTGTGTGTACCTAGTGCTTAGTGTTCTGCTATTCTGATCTTTGTTGCTTGACCTTGGACTTTGCCATATTACATAGGACTATTTATTTGTATCACTCCTTTGACATATTCTGACCTTTATTGCCTGACCGCGGACTTTGACCTCTGACTATTCTTTTGCCTTACCCTTTTGCCTTTGATGTGCTCTCCTAGTATTTGATTGCTTTACTCTCTTGTCCCACGACTTAATCATAAGAAGTGTCTCAGCATCACATTACGACGTACTGGATACAGTTTTTTTCACCAGTATGTATCCCATTTGCATGCTCTGTGAACGGGTAGTGAATCTCACTCAGATAATTCATGATCTGGTTAAGTCACTGAAACCTTGAATCACTGCAGTTCAAGCGTCTAGCTTTATGAAAACTCCTAATTGCTCTCCGCTGCCATCAGTGACTTCATTGTCTATACCTTCAGATGTGCAGTTGATCTCTTCTGAACCTGTATTGGCCCTCCCTGATAATTATTCTAACGAAAAGAGTCAGTTTGGTGTATTTAGGGAGAGTTGTAGATTATTTTTTACCCTGCGACCTTGGTCTAAAGAGAATGAGCCCCAAAAGGTGGGAATAATTATCTCTCTCCTGCAAAGTGGTCCTCAGACTTGGGCATTTTCCCTGTCTCCACAAGTTCCAGAATGGGTTTCTGATGATGCCTTATTGGACGCCTTGTTTTTTTTAATGAGAAAGATTACAGAATCCAGGTTGCTGAGCCACACACTGGAGACTATAGTACCGAATTTGAAGAATGGTCCACTGAAGTCCAATAGAACGATGCAGTCTCAGGTGCCAGTTACATAGAAGCTATTCCAAGGCTCTTAAAGGGGTTTTCCTAACAACAAAGTTTCCTCACACAGACATCAGATTGCACACACAGTTGATCACACACACACATCAAATCTCACATGCAATCACACATCAGATCGTGCACACACACAAAATCCTATGATACCTACAGCGTCTGGCACACATGGGAACCTGGGATACAGTGCAGTAGAGCGTGAAGACCTGCAGTGGAACACATGGAGGACCTGTAGTGGAACGCATCGATAGTGCATGGACATTTTCATTATTGAGCCGCAACTAGGGTTTAATTTTGGGTAGGGCTTATATTTAAGCCTTATCTCGAGAAGGCTGAAAATTCCTACTAGGGTATATTTTTGGGGTAGAGTTTATTTTCAGGGAAACACGGTATGCTCCGCTAGTCTGGAGGGTCTGGAAGTAGTCTGCCGAGGCACCTGAAAAAGTTTAGTGATGTATTGTCAGAAAAAGAGTTGGAGATACTACCTCTCCATTGTCCCGAGGATTGTGCTATGAATCTTGTGCCTAACATCAAATTACATAAACTGTGCTTTTGTAATTTGTCTGGGTCTGAATGCACCACCATGAAAAATTATGTGAACAAAAGTTTACGGAAAGTCATATTCGTCCTTCCTCCTCGCCTGCAGCCAGTAGATTTTTCTTTGTAGAAAAGAAAGATGAGGGCCTCCGTCCTTGCCTTGATTGCTGAGAACTGAACAAAGTCCCAGTTAAGAATTCATACCTACTTCCACTTATCCCGGACCTATATAATCAGTTTATGGGGCATAACTGGTTTTACAAGCTTGATGTTGGAGGGACTTAGAATTTAATATGCATCCAGAAGAGTGATAAGTGAAAAATTGCTTTTTAATGTCTGAGGGTTTATTAGAAAATCTTGTCATGTCATCTGGGTTAACCAATGCGCAAAGATAAGTTCTAAACTTTATGAATTACCGTATATATTTTCTGATTCCATTGGAAGATATATTGTGATTTACCTTGAAGACACTTTAATTTTTTCTCCAGTTTTGAATTTTCACTAGGAAGGTTGAGTGAGAATTCTTTGTTTGCTAATTTCGAGAAATGTATTTTTCTGTTCAGAAAATTTAATGCCTGGGGTTAATATTATCAGCTGTTGGGTTTAAGATCGGTCCATGTCATAATAGAATGGGTTCAATCTGATGATCTCAGAGAGTTGCAACGTTTTCTAGGATTTGCCAACTATTATATGAGATTCAGTTTGGATTTTTCTCAGATTGCTAAACCTCTTACTGACCCCACATGTAAAAGGACGGATCACAAGTAGAGTTGAGCGCGGTTCGTGGTTCTCCAGTTTGTGGTTCGAGTGATTTTGGGGGCTATTCTAGATCGAACTAGAACTCGAGCTTTTTGCTAAAGCTCGATAGTTCTAGTTACGTTCGAGAATGGTTCTAGCAGCAAAAAGCCAAGCTAATTACTAGCTGGCTTTCCGCTGTAATAGTGTAAGTCACTCTGTGACTCACACTATTATGAAATTTCAACGTATAGTGTGCGGGAACAGCGCGTTTAGATCACTGCTGCTGGGATAATGGCGATCGCCATTTTTTTTTCTTTCTGTTCTTCCTTCCCTCCCTAAGCGCGCGTGTAGTGGGGCGGGCCAGCATGTCAGCCAATCCCAGACACACACACAGCTAAGTGGATTTTTAGCCAGAGAAGCAACGGCATGTGTGATAGGATGTCCATGTCACATGTCCCTGCATTATAAAAACGGACATTTTGTTCCAGCCTGGCATTATCTGCCTTCTGCGTCTGGGTGTCAGTCACCTCTCACGCAGCTCCTGTCGCCGATACTGCTGTGTACGCGCTATCCAGAATAGGGATAGAAGTTTCTTTCAGCCCTTGTAAGGGCTAATTACAGCAGGCTCAGAGCCATAGATGACAGTCAGATCCATGGAAAGAGGTTTTAACAGCTACAGATAAAAGCGTCTGTGTAGCTAAGGTCAGGGAATTCCTTGCTGCATTTCACCATTAGGAGGGATAGAAAGTGAGGCTTCCTTTCCTCTACAGTGACCCACAACCCGGCCACTGTACCCTCCTGCCCTTTGCACACTCAAGCTCATTGTTACTAAGCCATTATACTAGCAAACACTGAGGAAACTTAGTGGCATCCTAAAAGTGGCTGTTGGACTTCCATTAGTGTCCCACTAGTGCAAATCTATTTGCAGCACCTCTGCATTGCACACTCAAGCTCATTGTTACTAAGCCATTATACTAGCAAACAGTGAGGAAACCTAGTGGCATCCTAAAAGTGGTTGTTGGACTTCCATTAGTGTCCCACTAGTGCAAATCTCATAGTTTCATAGTTTCATAGTTTTTAAGGTTGAAGGGAGACTCTAAGTCCATCTAGTTCAACCCGTAGCCTAACATGTTGATCCAGAGGAAGGCAAAAAAACCCCAATGTGTCAAATAAGCTCCAATGGGGAAAAAAATTCCTTCCTGACTCCACATACGGCAATCAGACTAGTTCCCTGGATCAACACCCTGTCATAAAATCCAATATACATAACTGGTAATATTATATTTTTCAATTAATGCGATCAGGCTCTGCTTAAATTTTACTTGTGAATCCCTCAATACAACATCATACGGCAGAGAGCTCCATAGTCTCACTGCTCGTACAGTAAAGAGTCCTCATCTGTGATTATGATTAAACATTCTTTCCTCAAGACGTAGCGGATGCCCCCGTGTTCCAGTCGCAGGCCTAGGTGTAAAGAGATCTTTGGAAAGGTCTCTGTACTGTCCCCTCATATATTTATACATTGTGATTAGATCCCCCTAAGCCTTTGTTTTTCCTAACTAACTAACCCCAAGTTTAATAACCTGTCTTGGTATTGCAGCCCACCCATTCCTCTAATAATCTTGGTCGCTCTTCTATCTACCTGTAAGATTATGCTATTTATAACCTTCTATACTTTTGCTAACAAGAAATGCATCCATTCCTCTCTTAAATTCATTCAGTGAGTTGGCCATCACCACTTCCTCAGGAAGAGAGTTCCAGAGCCTCACTGCTCTTACCGTGAAGAACCCTCTTCTATGCTGATGTAGGAATTTTCTTTCCTCCAATCGAAAAGAATGCCCCCTTGTTCTTGTCATAGTCCTTGGTACAAACAGATCATGGGAGAGATCTCTATATGGCCCTCTGATATATTTGTACATATTTATTAGGTCTCCCCTAAGTCTTCTCTTTTCTAGAGTAAATAGACCTAATTTTGATAACCTTTCCGTGTATTGTAATGCACCCATTCCATTTATTATTTTAGTAGCCCGCCTCTGAACCCTTTCAAGTTCAGTAATGTCTTTCTTCAGCACCGGCGCCCAAAATTGCACACAATACTCCAAGTGTGGTCTGACTAGTGATTTGTACAGAGGGAGAATGATGTTTTCATCTCGTGCCCCCAGACCTCTTCTAATGCATCCCATCACCCTATTTGCTTTGGTGGCTGCTGCCTGACACTGGGCACTCCAATTTAGATTCTTATTCACTAAGATGCCTAAGTCTTTTTCCATGTCTGATTTCCCCAGCAGTTTCCCATTTAGTAAGTAATCGTAGCATCTGTTTCTCCTTCCCATGTGCATAACCTTACACTTATCTGTGTTAAACCTCATTTGCCATTTTTCAGCCCAATTCTCCAATTTACTCAAGTCCATCTGTAGTTGCAAACTATCCTCCTTTGTGTTAACTACCTTACATAGTTTTGTATCATCTGCAAATACTGATATTTTACTCTGTAAACCATCCACCAGATCATTAATAAATATATTAAATAGTAGGGGGCCCAATACAGACCCCTGTGGCACCCCACTAGTAACCCTGGCCCAATCTGAGTATGCACCATTAATAACCACTCTTTGTTTTCTACCACTAAGCCAGCTACCTACCCATCTACACACATTTTCCCCGAGCCCAAGCTTTCTCATTTTACTTAGCAGTCTTTTATGTGGGACAGTGTCAAATGCTTTACCGAAGTCAAGATAAATGACATCCAATGATTCTCCTCGGTCCATGTGAGAGCTTACATCCTCATAGAAGCTGATCAGGTTAGTTTGACAGGAGCGATCCTTCATAAATCCATGTTGATATGGAGTTAAACAGTTATTAACATTGAGACATTCCATAATAGTATCCCTTAAAAACCCTTCAAACATTTTACCCACAACAGATGTTAAGCTTACCGGCCTATAGTTTCCAGGTTCCCTTTTGCACCCTTTTTTGAATATTGGTACCACATTTGCTAGCCGCCAATCCAGTGGAACAGACCCAGTTTCTATAGAGTCTTTAAATAAAAGGAATAGAGGCCTGTCTATCACATTACTTAACTCCCTTAATACCCGAGGGTGAATGCCATCAGGGCCTGGTGATTTGTCAATTTTAATGTTACTAAGTCGGTTCTGCACTTCTTCCTGGGTTAGGCAGGTCATACTTAATGGGGCATTTACATGATCACTCTGCATTTCCCCTGGCATATGCTTTTCCTGTGTGAACACAGTTGAGAAAAAAGTATTTAAAACATTTGCTTTTCCCACATCGCTTTCTATGATTTTACCCTCATTATTCTTTAAAGGGCCAACACCATCAATTTTAATCTTTTTTCTGTTTATATAATTAAAGAATAGTTTGGGATTTGTTTTGCTTTCCTTAGCAATGAGTCTCTCAGTTTCTACTTTTGCTAAATATATTTGTTTTTTACACATTTTATTTTTTTCTCTATATATTTTTAATGCTTCCTCGCTGCCTTCTTGTTTTAGCTTTTTAAATGCCTTTTTCTTATTATTCATTGCCCCTTTTACATCCTTATTAAGCCACATTGGTTTTCTCCTGTTCCTAGCCCTTTTATTTCTGTATGGTATGGCTAGCTCGCAGTGGGTGTTTAATACTGATTTAAAAATTTCCCACTTATTTTCTGTGCTCCCATTTTTGAGGACATTGTCCCAATCAATTTGGCGAAGGTCTTCTCTAAGTTGATCAAACTTTGCTTTCCTGAAATTCAGCGTTTTTGTTACCCCCCTCCAAGGCACCTTACTGAAGGACAAGTGGAATTGTATTATATTGTGGTCACTATTCCCTAGGTGCCCATCCACTCGTACGTCTGTTATTCTATCTGGCCTGTTGCTTAAAATTAAGTCCAGAAGGGCTGCCCCTCTAGTTGGGCCCGGCACAAGTTGGGACAGATAATTATCCTTAGTTACTGACAGAAACCGGTTTCCTTTCTGAGATACACAGGTTTCAGTTTCCCAGTCTATATCGGGGTAATTGAAGTCCCCCATAATAATCACCTCATTGTGATTTGCTGCTTTGTCTATTTGTTTCAATAATACATTTTCAGTGGTTTCTGTTATATTTGGTGGCTTATAACAAACCCCTATGAGGATTTTATTAGTTTTCCCTCCTTGTATCTCCACCCATAGAGACTCCACCTCTTCATTTCCCTCTTGAATATCTTCTCTTAGTCTGGGCTTTAAACTGGACTTTATATATAGACAGACTCCACCCCCTTTCCTTTTTTTACGATCCCTCCTAAACAATTCATATCCTTGCAGGTTAGCCGCCCAGTCATAACTATCATCTAACCATGTCTCAGTTATTCCTACTATGTCGTATTTCTCCTCATACATTACCAGCTCCAGTTCCTCCATCTTATTGGTCAGGCTTCTTGCATTGGTCAGCATGCAGGAAAGAAGTTTTGCTCCCCTTTTCTCAGCTTCCTTCTTAGTACCCTGTCTTGGGTCCTCTTTACGGCATCTAGTATCCTTGATTAGTTTGTCCTTCTGCTGCATGTTCTTGTCTGCTGTTTTTTCTCCCATCCCCTCTTCTTCTAGTTTAAAGCCCTCCTGATGAGTGTGGCAAGCCTTCTGGCGAACGTGTGTTTCCCAGGTTTTGTGAGGTGTATCCCGTCTCTTGCGAGAAGTCCATCGTAGAGGTAATTCACTCCATGGTCTAAGAATCCAAATCCTTGCTGCCTGCACCACCGTCGTAGCCAGTTGTTCAAATTTAGTATCCTATTCCATCTTCTGACACCATGGCCATCGACTGGGAGGATTGATGAGAAAACAACCTGTACGTTCCGTTCCTTTATTTTCTTCCCCAGAATTTCAAAGTCTTCACAAATAGTTGGCAGATTATTTCTTGCCGTGTCGTTTGTTCCTACATGTATCAATAGGAATGGGTATTCGTCCTTGGATCCGAGGATAGTTGGTATCCTGTTGGCCACATCCTTGATTTTTGCTCCAGGGAGGCAGCATACTTCTCGTGCGGTTATGTCCGGCCTGCAGATAGTTGCCTCCGTGCCTCTTAGTAGTGAGTCGCCCATAACTACCACTCTTCTTTTCTTTCTGGACGCACTGCTTGTTGCTCCTGAGTGCTTTTGAGTGTCTTTTGTTTCTGCTTTTGTTGACAAAGTAACTTCTTTTGTTGATACTGTGTCTTCTCCTGTAGAGACGGTATCATCCTGAGCTGTGCCATTTTCGTTCTCCAGCATGAGGGCTTCATATTGGTTGCTAAGCTGTGTGGGTGGTGCCGACCACTTGATCCGCTGGCTTCTTTTGGTCACATGTGTCCACTTTTCAGCCTCTGTATGTGTTCTGAAGCTTTTCTCACTTTCCATATCCTGAATGGTTGCTTCTGCCTCGTCCAAGAAGTCCTCATGTTCTTTAATTAGCTTCAAAGTTGCTATTCTTTCTTCCAGTCCCCGCACCTTTTCCTCTAAATCTATTTGCAGCACCTCTGCATTGCACACTCAAGCTCATTGTTACTAAGCCATTATACTAGCAAACACTGAGGAAACTTAGTGGCATCCTAAAAGTGGCTGTTGGACTTCCATCAAGCTCATTGTTACAAAGCCAATATAATACCAAACACTGAGGAAATTTAGTGGACTTCCATTAGTGTCCCACTAGTGCAAATCTATTTGCAGCACCTCTGCTTTGCACACTCAAGCTCATTGTTACTACTATTATACTAGCAAACACTGAGGGAAAAAAAAGAAAATGCTTGAATGGATCTCAAGTGGTCCAACAAGTGCCCTCTCCTCCAACACAACTACCGCATCCAAAAAACACCAGTCCTCTGAGTTGTCATCCCAATCACACTTGCTTTCTCCCAGCTCTCAAGTCTCCATCCGCCCTGCACAGTATGGTGGAACAGAGATGGCTGAGTCTGCAGAGCTGTTCAGTCACACTATAGCTTGGGAACCAGAGGTCTGCTCCCAAGCTACAGTGAGTACAGACCAGGATTGGTCTGCAGTGATGCCCAGAACCTTTGTGACTCAGATTCAGGCCCTGATGACCAAGTTTCTGAGCATAATGTAGACCCTTATTCACAAACTGTAACACCTGTTGTTATAGACAATGAGGAACATACTGATGACGATGAGACGCAGATACCAGATTGGGATGACAACTTAAATATTCAGTCAGGGCAGGAAGAGGCTCGGTTTGAGGGTGAGGGGAGTGCAAACACAACAATTGATGAGGAAGTTCTAGATCCCACCTACTGTCAACCCACAGTCAGGCACTCAAGGAGGTCAACAGAGGCGGTAGAGGAGGATGCAACTGATGACGAAGTTACCTTGCGCCTTCCTGGACAGAGGAGGAGTACTGGTAGCACATCTACAACTGCATCCTCAGCCACCACTCTGCCTCTGAGCACTAGTTGGGGTGGCTCAGCAGGTCGCATGCCCTCTAAGCCTTGCCTAGCCTGGTCCTTTTTTGACCTTGCAAAGGATCGCCCAAATCATGTGATCTGTAAAATTTGTCGGGAATCTGTTAGTAGAGGCCAAAACCTCAGCAGTTTGACAACTTCTTTCATGAATCGTCACATGAATAAATATCATATGTCCCAGTGGGAAGCTCACCGTGCTGCAATGCGGCCTAGCGGAGCGGACCATCCACCGCCTGCCCCTTCCAGTGCATCTGCGTGCTCTTCATCTTCTAGGACTGTGGGGACAGCTGTCACACCTGGTTTTCCACGCACAACTTCAGTTGGTTTGGAAGGGGAAACAAGTGCGTGTGTACAGCTCTGTCAGACATCGATATCACCAATGTTGGATGAAGGCAACATCATGTCTACGCCTGCACTTTCCTCACAAACCTGCATTTTTCCAGGGACACCCTACTCACAACCATCTACACACAGCAGACAGATCTCTGTCCCTCAGATGTGGACAAATAAAAGGCCATTTCCTGCAACCCATGAAAAAGCTAAGAGGTTCACTTTATCCCTCTGTAAGCTCTTGGCTACCGAAATGCTGCCTTTCCGCCTGGTGGACACACAGGATTTTAGAGACCTTATGTCTGTCGCTGTGCCCCAGTACCAGATGCCCAGTCGCCACTACTTCTCTAAGAAAGTTGTGCCTGCGCTACACCAGCCTATCGCACACAACATCACCGCTTCCTTGAGAAACTCTGTTTGTGAACGGGTGCATTTCACCACAGCTACTTGGACCAGTAAGCATGGACAGGGACGTTACATGTCGCTGACTGGGCACTGGGTCACTATGGTGATAGATGGTGAAGGGTCTTCTGCACAAGTCTTGCCGTCCCCACGACTTGTGTGTCAATCCTCTGTCTGTCCAAGTTCCGCCACTGCTTCTGCCTCCTCAACCTCGTCTGGGTCCTCCACCTCCGCCCCAAGCTTGCCTGGTCAGGCCACCAGCATTGTAACTGCGCAGAAGAAATCACGCACCCCTCATTACTATGCTGGCAGCAGAGTGCAACGGCATCAGGTGGTCTTTATCTTGAAATGTCTTGGAAATAAGAGTCACACAGCGGCTGAGTTGTGGGCAGCTCTGGAGACTGAGTTTGGTAAATGGTTGTCTCCACTCAACCTGCAGTCTGGTAAGGCCGTGTGCGACAATGCTGCAAACCTGGGTGCGGCCCTTCGTCTGGGCAAGGTGACACACGTGCCTTGTATGGCTCACGTGTTGAACCTTGTTGTCCAGCAATTTTTAACACACTATCTCGGCCTAGATGGCCTTCTGAACAGGGCATGAAAACTGTCTGCTCACTTCCGCCGTTCAACCACCGCTGCTGAGTGACTTGCATTGCTCCACAAGTCTTTCGGCCTGCCGGTTCATCGCCTGAAATGCGATGTGCCGACACGCTGGAATTCGACTCTCCACATGTTACAGCAACTGTGGCAGCACCGCCGAGCCCTGGTGCAATATGTCATGATCTATAGCCTGGGCCAACGAGATGCAGAGGTGGGGCAGATCACCCTGATGGAGTGGTCTCAGATCAAGGACCTATGCACCCTTCTGCACAGTTTTGACATGGCGACAAATATGTTTAGCGCTGACAATGCCATTATCAGCATGACAATATCAGTCATTTACATGCTGGAGCACACGCTGAACACTATTCGGAGTCAGGCGGTGGGACAACAGGAAGGGGAGGCACTACAGGAGAATTGATATGCGAAAGAGACAACACATCACCAAGATCCAGACATTCATCATCACCAAGGCGACAGGCATGGGACCATGGGGGACAGGGATCAACAAGGGCGCATGGTAGCAGGCGAAATGTTGAGGAAGGTGCAGGGGAACATGAAGAAATGGAGGAAGAACTGTCCATTGACATGGAAGACTCAGCGGATGAGGGAGACCTTGGTCAAATTTCAGTTGAAAGAGGTTGGGGGGAGATGTCAGAGGAAGAAAGGACGGTTAGCACCTCTATGCCACAAACACAGCGTGGACTTGGTCCGTATGGCTGCGCCAGACACATGAGCGCCTTCTTGCTGCACTACCTCCAACATGACCCTCGTATTGTCAAAATTAGAAATGATGATGAGTACTGGCTTGCTACACTATTAGATCCCCGGTACAAGTCCAAATTTTGTGACATAATTCCAGCCATAGAAAGGGACGCACGTATGCAGGAGTATCAGCAAAAGCTGTTACTCGATCTTAGCTCGGCTTTTCCCCCAAACACCCGTGGTGCACGGAGTGAATCTCCCAGTTGTAACTCGACAAACATGGGACGGTCTCGTCATCTTTAACAGTCTACCCGTGCCAGCAGCACCGTATCTGGTGCTGGTAACAGCAATTTTATTGAATCTTTTCATAATTTTTTTAGACCATCCTTTGCAAGGCCACCAGAGACAACAAGTCTGACACATAGTCAACGGCTGGAGAGGATGATACAGGAGTATCTCCAAATGAACATCGATGCCATGACTTTGCAAATGGAGCCCTGCTCATTTTGGTCTTCAAATCTTGAAAAATGGCCAGAGTTCTCCACTTACGCCTTGGAGATCTTGTCGTGTCCAGCTGCCAATGTTGTCTCTGAACGTGTCTTCAGTGCTGCTGGGTGTGTGCTGACAGATAAGCGCACGCGTCTGCCCAGTGACAATGTGGACAGACTAACGTTCATCAAAATGAACAAGTCATGGATCAACAAGGAATTTACTACCCCTGTGTCATCATGGGGAGAGTAAATGCTTGTGTATTTTGAAAGTGCTTGATGCAAATGTACCTGTAAAGTGTACAACTGGGGCACAAGTGCTGCCACTGACTGGGTGTCTGTGTGGCCCAATATTTGGAAAAGAGGGAGACTCCGCTTGGAGTAACCCTTGCATTGCTTTTAAAAATGATCCAAGATGAACAGATCTGGGATCAGCAAAGACTTTGCTACCTACCCCGGTGCCATCCTGGGGACAGTTAAGGCTGGCGTATTTTTTAATGTGCTTTATGCAAATCTACCTGTGAAGTGTACAACTGGGGCACAAGTGCTGCCACTGAAGGGGTGTCTGTGTGGCCCAATTTTTGGAAAAAAGGGAGACTCCGCTTGGAGTAACCCTTGCATTGCTTTTAAAAATGATCTAAGATGAACAAGTCATGGTTCAGCAAAGACTTTGCTACCTACCCCGGTGTCATCCTGGGGACAGTTAAGGATGGCGTCTTTTTGAATGTGCTTGATGCGAATCTACCTGTCAAGTTTACAACTGGGGCACTAGTGCTGCCACTGACTGGGTGTCTGTGTGGCCCAATTTTTGGAAAAAAGGGAGACTCCGCTTGGAGTAACCCTTGCTTGCAGTGTTTCTAAAAATGATCCAAGATGAACAGATCTGGAATCAGCAAAGACTTTGCTACCTACTCCGGTGTCATCCTGGGGACAGTTAAGGCTGGCGTATTTTTGAATGTGCTTGATGCAAATCTACCTGTGAAGTGTACAACTGGGGCACAAGTGCTGCCACTGAAGGGGTGTCTGTGTGGCCCAATTTTGGAAAAAAGGGAGACTCCGCTTCGAGTCCCCTTGCGGTGTTATACATGATTTTAGAAGAGCATGCCATGCCTATATCTGTGTCTCGTCCTCATTTTCCTCGTTACGCAGTTTTGTTTTCGCATGAGAATTTGTTCTTGTCACTTTCCCGTGTGTTTGTGTTGTGTTGTGAGTTGTTTGTCACCTTTTGGACACCTTTGAGGGTGTTTTCTAGGTGTTTTTATGTGTTTGTGATTGCCTCCCATTGTTTCCTATGCGGTTCGAGTGGTTCGCCGAACCGGTTCGCCGAACCGAACTCGAACGAGACCTCCGTTCGGTGAACCGAACTCGAGCCGAACCGCAACCGGTTCGCTCATCTGTAATCGCAAGGTTTGGTCATCAGATGAGATAGGACTTTTAGAAAATTGAAAGAGAGTTTTATGTTTGCTCCTGTTTTAGTCCAACCTGATCTACAAGAACCTTACATTGTGGAGGTGGATGCTTCGGAGGTCGGAGTATGGGCAGTTTTATCTCAGGATTACAAGAATCGGACCAAATTGCGGGTATGACCATTTTTCTTTAAAAAGTTTGCCTGCTGAAAGAAAGTGAATCTCGAGTTTCAATTAGCCTTTGAGGAATGAAGATATTTTTTGGAGAGGGCGGTTCATCAGGTCACTGTGGTCATTGAGCATATGAATTTAGCTTATATTTTATCAACTAACTTATCGGTTAACTCCTATATAGTCCAGATGGTTATTATTTTTTTCTAGATTCATTTTCTCTATCACATTCAGGTCAGTGTTCAAGAATGTGGAGACTGACGCATTATCACTCAGTCTTAATTCAGTGTCTCTAGCAGAACCTCCACTCTCCACTCTCCCTCAGGGCATTGTGGTTTCATGGTTTCATTTGTATCCTCGAAATTGGAAGTGGAGTTCCGCTATACCAGGGTCCAAATTATTTGTACCTGTGTACCTTAGATTGTATTTATTGTAGGAGTTTCATGATTTCGTCATCATCTGTGGGCCACAGCTAAGCAGAAAGCTACTACTAGGCTCTTTTGGTGGTTGTCTATGAATTATGATTTAAAGGTTTCTATCAGTTTGTTGAGCTTGAGCATGTGCTAACGTCTGTCATATCCGGCTGGCCGGGGAATTGGCTCCATTGCCAATTCCAGAAAAACTGTGTACTCTGTGCATTAATTTCATCATGGAGTTGCCTCTGTCTGGTGGGAAAACGGTTATTTGGGTGGTGGATGACCATGTCAGTAAACAGGCTCATTTCATTCTTTTATCTGTGTTATCTAATACAAAGACACTCTCCAGGTTGTCTATTTTTCATATTTTGAAATTGCATGGAATTCCTCTTAATATTGTGTCTGATAGGGGAGCAATTTGTCTCCAAGTTGTTGAGAGCCTTTCGTAATAAACTGGGGATCAATTTACCATTTTCCTCTGCCTATCACCCTGAAACCAAAGATCAGATAGAAAGGACTAATCAGTCCTTGGAACAAATTTTAAGGTGTTTCGCTACGGCTCAGCAGAAGGATTGGCTGTCATTCCTACTCTGGCTGAGTTTGCCTTTAAATGTTTGGTCAATCAGTCCAGTAGAACATCACCTTTTTTTGAAATTATAGTTTTTATTCCAATTTTGGGGGATTATCTAGGATGAGTTCTGATTGTCATGGAATGGAGGTCCCATATAGAAACTCGGGTATGTCTGGAGGGTGGTTCAAAAGAATATTGGGGCAGCTCAGAAACGGAAGGCCGATTGAAACTGATGGGTCCTGTCTTTAAAGTAAGCGGTAAGGTTTAGTTGTCATTTAAAAATATTACCCTTAAAGTACCGTCCGCAAATTTAGGTCCTAAATTTATTGGTCTGTATAAGATTCTGAAAGTAGTCAATCTGGTGTCTTTTACATGGAAACTTCTTCTGTCTTTTCGTATTCCTGAAAATCAGAAAAAAAGACAAAAAAAGAGTGACACTCACCTTATTAAAAAAACAACACTTTATTTTATATTCTTTAAAAATAGGTCAGCGGTCGGATACATGGATGATGTTCGATTCCCACCTGGTGGCACTTCCACAGGTCCTGTAAAAGGGAAGTCACTGAGTTTAATGAAGTCACCTGAGCTGTCAGGTTACCTGTGGTCACAGGTGTAGGACCGTGGGAACCTCCAGCTGTGCTTTACCTTTGTGACATCACCGCTGATCACTGTGTCTCTGCCTGAAGTCCGCAGCATGCGGTCATGTTCCATGATCGTGCACTGTGCCTTTAGTAATGTAGCAGAGCTGGAATCATTATGTGACCTCATGTGGATTATGTTGGACCTGCAGAGGAGTTTTTAGGGTTAATAAAGTGGTGAAAGAGGGCGCTTTTTTGTCTTTTATTTGAAATAAAGGATTTTTTTGGTGTTTGTGTTTATTTACGTTCACTTACATATTATTAAAGGGGGGTCTCATAGACGCCTCCCATTGCTAATCTAGGGCTTAGTGGTAGCTGTGAGCTGCGATTAACCCCTTATTACCCCAATTGACACCACACCAGGGCAATTGGGAAGAGCCGGGTAAAGTGCTGGGATACCAGATGTCGGGTTTTATCATGGTTGGGTATCAAAATTGGGGGGACCACACTCTGTTTAGAAAAATTATTTATTTAAATATTTAAAAAAAAAAAAAAAGCTGCATGCGGTTCCTCTTATTTTGATACCCAGCCAAAATAAGCGCACAGCTGGGGGCTGCAGCCTGTAGCCATAGCAGCTTTATCAGTGCTGGGTATCATATTATGGGGGACACTATGCCAATTTATTTATTTATCTTTACTGTACGATATAGACCTGCAGACAGCTCCTGTGATTAGAAGCGTCAGACAATATCACTCAGTGTGGGGGCGAATCTGACTGCAACCAATCACAGATGCTGGTGAGCGAGGAAAGCAATGCATATGCAATGAAGGTAATGAGCGGCCCTGGAAGTGAATGTGCAGCCGTTAGAGCAGTTACAGCCGCGCCGGAGCGTCGGTAAGTATGGTTCGCTTGCTTTATTATTTTTTTCTTTATTTTTCCTTTATTTTGTTGTATTGCCCGAGTGCCAGATTTGGATCAATACCCCGAATTCCCTGAGAATTCCAGACCTAAGCCCGGAACTCAGGTACCTTTGAACCCTTGCGGGTCCGGACTTCTAAAGTCCGGGTCCGCCCATCACTACTCATTTATGAGATCCAACCGTAGGTAACCAATTATCAGATTTGTTCTTATTCAAGTTGTTACCTTTATTGACATGATCATTAGGTGAAAGTAGGATGCCTTTAGTGATACTCCTTTGGCAGCCAACTACCAATTAAGTAAATCAGGTGATGTGCATCTCTGTAATGAGGAGGGTTGTGGTGTAATGACTTTAACACCCTATATAAAGTGTGCTTAATTATTAGGCAACTTCCTTTCCTTTGGCGAAATGGGTCAGAAGAGAGATTTGACGGGCTCTGAAAAGTCCAAAATTGTGAGATGTCTTGCAGAGGTGTGCAGCAGTCTTGAAATTGCCAAACATTTGAAGCGTGATTACCGAACAATCAAGCGTTTCATGGCAAATAGCCAACAGGGTCACAAGAAGCGTGTTGGCCAAAAAAGACGCAAAATAACTGCCTATGAATTGAGGAAAATCAAGCGTGAAGCTGCCAAGATGCCATTTGCCAACAATTTGGCCATATTTCAGAGCTATAACGTTACTGGAGTATCAAAAAGCACAAGGTGTGCCATACTCAGGGACATGGCCAAGGTAAGGAAGGCTGAAAAACGACCACCTTTTAACAAGAAACATAAGATAAAACATCAAGACTGGGCCAAGAAATATCTTAAGACTGATTTTTCAAAGGTAATATGGACTGATGAAATGAGAGTGACTCTTGATGGGCCAGATGGATGGGCCAGAGGCTGGATCAGTAAAGGGCAGAGAGCTTCACTCCAACTCAGACACCAGCAAGGTGGAGGTGGAGTACTGGTATGGGCTGGTATCATGAAAGATGAACAGGTGGGACCTTTTCGGGTTGAGGATGGAGTGAAGCTCAACTCGCAGACCTACTTTCAGTTTCTGGAAGACAACTTCTTCAAGCAGTGGTACAGGAAGAAGTCGGTATCGTTCAAGAAAAACATGATTTTCATGCATGACAATGCTCCATCACATGCATCCAACTACTCCACAGCGTGGCTGACCAGAAAAGGTCTAAAAGATGAAAAAGTAATGACATGGCCCCTTTGTTCACCTGATCTGAACCCCATAGAGAACCTGTGGTCCCTCATAAAATGTGAGATCTACAAGGAGGGAAGGCAGTATACCTCTCGGAACAGTGTCTGGGAGGCTGTGGTGGCTGATACACGCAATGTTGATCGTAAACAGATCAAGTAACTGACAGAATCTATGGATGGTAGGCTGTTGAGTGTCATCATAAAGAAAGGTGGCTATATTGGTCACTAATTTATTTGGGTTTTGTTTTTGCATGTCAGAAATGTTTATTTCTAAATTTTGTGCAGTTATATTGGTTTACCTGGTGAAAATAAACAAGTGAGATGGGAATATATTTGGTCTTTATTAAGTTGCCTAATAATTCTGCACAGTAATAGTTACCTGAACAAACAGATATCCTCCTAAGATATCCAAATCTAAAAAAAACCCACTTCAACTTCCAAAAATATTAAGCTTTGATATTTATGAGTCTTTTGGGTTGATTATGAACATAGTTGTTAATCAATAATAAAAAAAATCCTCTAAAATACAACTTGCCTAATAATTCTGCACACGGTGTATAGAATCAGCATGATAGCGCCAGTATAGCATTGGCTTTAGTTCATATATGAAAATCCTGGTGGTTGGTCCTCTTTAACAAAAAAAATCAGTTACTCTGATGATGTACTCCTGCAGACCCTCCGAAAAATTTTAATGTCTAGAAAATTGTTCTTTAATAGCAAGCAAAACTAATTTGTGTGGTATGGAAGAATAAAGTGCTTGCACATCACTAGTGAAACAGGAAAAACTACCTGACCACTGAAAACTGTTCAAAATGTTCAAGACATATTTGCTGTCCTTGACATGACTTGGAGAACATTGTGAAATTGTTTTTATCCTGTCATCTAACCATTCACACAAGTTCTCCAAGAGAGAGTCAATGCCCGAAACAATTGGACTGAAAACCAAAATAAATTTGTCTTTATGCGCCTTTGGTAGAGTGTGAACAAAGGGTATTCTAAGATTTGTCAGGTTCTGATTGTTTGATATTAATATGATCCAATATAACTAACTAACTTCAGGTTTGGTCTCAGTCTCCAGTGTTTGGATGACAAAATAAAATGTGTTGGGTGCATGGTTAGTCACTGCGGCGGAACGGGGAGCCTCAATTGTCTTACTGACCCGGGTCTGTTCCAGACAGATAACTGATGGAAATATTTGGATAAAAATTCCCTCTGGCAGGTGAACTGTGGCACAGATGCCTTTGACTCAACTCCCTCATAGTATATAACGTGGCTCATTCTGGGGTCTGGTCCCTTTCCTGTCTCTTAGCGGCCTCCCTGGTGGCAATCTTGTGCCGTTTGCCACAGATCTGGTCACAAACACAATCAGCTCGACGGATATACTCTGCTAAACGTTTGTTGTATCCAACATAAAGATTTCTATGTTGGCAATATTTTCAACACCACTAGATATTGATTGATTTATTATAGGTCACTCAGGATAAGGGATATATTTGGGCTGTTGATCTCTTTGGCTCACATTGGATTGATATGGCTGCATACATCCGTGATAAGCATTAAAGCAACTGTCCAGTCAACAGCTTAAAATAGTATGTAGGTAGGTATCTGTAAGCGATGGTTATCTGCTACTTATTTTCCTTAGCTTTTGGCTGTTTTTGTTATGTAAGTTCAAGTCCAATAGAAAAAGCAGTGATCTGTGTAACATTTAGTATTTGCAGGAAGTCTGAAAAAGTCTGAGGCACACCTCCTATCTCATGATTTGTCAGGATTCTGCTCTCTCCCACCTCCTACAACTTTTCCTTCTCAGATTGGCTGATGAGCATAAACACATTTCTCTCACCAGCTAGTAAAGTAGTGGTTGAAAGATGTCCATGTTCAGTGTTTCATGGCATTTGTATACCAATATCTTCATCTAACGACCGGAATTGCCATGAACCGAACTGTAAGGAGTGTGTTTCTCAAGGGAATAGTTAGAAAAGGACGCCGGGTCAGGTGAGAACTGTGGTGCAGTTACATAATTTATAAGGCTGGGCCGGCAGCAAAGAGGCGGAGTTGGTGCCAAGACTACCAGGGGAGCAGACGTGTACACACCAGAGCAGGCTCATGTCCTCTGTAGTGGAATCGTTTGGAAGTGTATCGAGTCCAAAGAAAACCCAAGTCCTACTGTCGCCAGAGGAACCCAAGACCGAATACTGTTGCCAGGGAAACTCGAAGACAGAATACCATCGCCAGGGGAACTCAAAGACCAAATACCATAGCCAGAGGAGCCTGAAGATCGATCACCGATTATCATCACTCGAGAAGGCCCAGATTACGCAGTCAAGCACTAAAGCCAGAATATCAAGCACCGTCTCCACGGAAAGACCAAACTGTATGGTTAAGCACTGAATATGGAATATTGGAAACCGGAGATCGGGAAACGAACATTTGCTCCAGTGCAGCATTAGGGGTGTAGGCGGGGTTATACAATAGTTTAACCACTACTACACCTACAAGTGCTAAACAGGTATTCTATCAAAACTGCATCAAGCAGTTCAATAAGTGAAACATTCCTGTAAACAGGATCTCTTATGTTACATTATGCTGCTCTCAGATTACATAGTAAAAACTTGCTGTCAGATTCCCTTTAAGCATAGGAAACTTTCAGTCTGGGTTATAGATTTCCTATGGTGGCCTGTATTACGCAGCTGACCCTACATAACCATGTATTACAATAATGATATTTCCCATTTGTCATAATTGTCATCCATAAAGAAAGCATCAGAGGATATGAGAACGCTATTTATTCAGTCACTTATTGTTGGACTTAGTGTGTAGTAATAAGCATTATAATTCAATAAAGCAAAGGCAGCAGAAGGAGATCAAATATTTGCCTTCTCTTTTCTGGAGAGCATCACTTTCTGGAAGCATGAATTATTTGTTTTACCCATAGCTGGTGTCATAAACCCTCAGCTGGTTCCTGTTTCACTGGTCATAAAGGAGTAGTTTTAGACAGTTTTAGTAAATCTTGACCAATACATCCTGCTCCTGCAGCAATCCGCATTGATCAGCTGCTTCCGCCAGGGAATCGTGACAGTAAAGGGTGCTTTACACGCGGCGACATCACTAGCGATTCCTAGCGATGTCGAGCGCGATAGCACCAGCTCCTGTTGTCCGTGCAACATTTGGTGGTCGCTGCCGTAGCGAACATTATCGCTACGGCAGCGTCACACGCACATAGCTTGTCAGCGACGTTGCTGTGACCGCCGAACAATCCCTCCCTCAAGGGGGAGGTGCGTTCGGCGTCATAGTGACGTCACTGAGGCGTCATTAAGCGGCCGGTCAATAGAAGTGGAGGTGCGGAGATGAGCGGGACGTAACATCCCGCCCACCTCCTTCCTTCCTCATTGCCGGTGGACGCAGGTAAGGAGATGTTCGTCGTTCCTGCGGTGTCACACATAGCGATGTGTGGTGCCACAGGAACGACGAACAACATCGTACCTGTGGTAGCAGCGATATTAAGGAAAGGAGCGACGTGTCAACGGTTTTTGAACGATTTTGCGATCGTTGATCATCGCTCATTGGTGTCACACGCTGCGATGTCACTACCGGCGCCGGATGTGCGTCACTAATGACGATATATCGGTAGCGATGTCGCAGCGTGTAAAGTACCCTTCAGTGTTCAAATACCCTGCAGTGCCACCAGAAGGCAAATTAAAGAGTAACTATACTTTCAAGTATGGGTTCAGAATAAGCTGTCATATATGTGTTCATAAGGAATAACATTATTTTTCACCATAAATGATTTGCAGTCTGCATTTTTACCAGTTTACAATTTACAATTTTTACAATTGACCCTGAGCTGGTGGGAAGAGACTAGCTGCTATTATGTCTCCCATATACAATGTAGCACTTTAGTTTGCAGAGAGAGGACATTATACAGCAGTACTGAGCTGTGTACATGTGAATCCAACTCTGCGGTCAGGTCAGAGACATGTTAGAAAGCTCAACTTGATCTTTCTGTGTCTGACTCTTCTTGTTTTGATACAGGTAAAATATATCTTTGCACCGTGTTAGTTAGTAGAGATAAAAAAAATTGTTTAAAAGAACTGAAGTCCTCAGTGGTTGATACCTTTTAATGGCTAACTGAAAAGATGGTAATAATAGCAAGCTTTCGAGACTACTCAGGTCTCTTCATCAGGCTCAGTCAGACTGATGAAGAAACCTGAGTAGTCTTGAAAGCTTGCTATTATTACCATCTTTTTGGTTAGCCTTTAAAAGGTATCAACCACTGAGGACTCTCTGTTCTTCTTGTTTTATCACTCTGCCTCTCGTTACTCCTTCCCTCTCCTTTCCATAGAACAGGGGGGAAGACATTCTTTTTTTTACTAAGGGCCATTAGGATATTTATAACATCTTTCACGGGCCATTCAAAATTATGAACTTAACATTTATCCTGTCATGTTTGGTCAAAGATTTATGGTAATTAACTCTCCCCTAATGTGATGTGTTGAAGTGCTTCCCTTTGCTGATATGTGTGATATTAGGTTGTATTGATGATGTTACTATTCATAACTGCTTTTCCTTCTTTTCTTCAGTCTGGAATGCAGGCGACTCTTTGCGATAACTTTTCTAAAGAACTTTCAGTATTAAGTTGTACCGAACACAGATGTATATTACACTGTATGGCTCCTCTCAGTGGGAATTCATCACTGCTGACGTCACATTTACAGAACTCAAGCAATGGGAGGTCTGCAGTATACATCATGTAGGAGACACTGGGGCTGGTACAGATATATCACATAGGAAACACAGAGACTGCAGTATATGAATCACACAGGAGACAATTGTGCTGCAGCATATAAATCACATAAGAGACAAGGGGGTTGGACCATATACATCACATAGGAGATACTGGGCTGCACTATATAGATCACATTAGAGATGCTGGGGCTGTAGAATATATAGTAGAAGACTTTAGGGCTGAAGCATATACATCACATAGGAGACAGTGGGGCTGGTGCATATAAATCACATAAAAGGTAGTGAGACTAGTGTATATACATCACAGGAGAAATGGGGGCTGAAGCATATACAATAGGAGACAGAGGGGCTGCAGCATATACATCACATAGGAGACATTGGAGCTGCAGCATACACTTCACATAGGAGACAGTGAGGCTGATGGATATACATCACATAGGAGACACAATGGCTGCAGTATATATCACATAGGAGACACTGGGGCTAAAGCATATACATCACAGGAGACATGAGGCTGGAGCATTTTTAATAGGAAACAGTGCAGCTGGAGTATATATATCCCATTGGAGACACTGGGGCATATATCACATAGGAGACACTGAGGTTGTAGCATATACATCAGAAGAGACATAAAGCTGCAGAAAATCAAAATCAAATTGGACACTCTGGGGCTGGAGCATACATATGGACACGGACACGGGGTCTGGGGCAAATTTAATAGGAGACAGTGGGGCTGCAGCATATACATCACATAGAAGACACTTGGGTTGGTAAATATACATCACGTAAGAAACTGTGAAGCTGGGGCATATACATCATAGAGAACATGGGGGCTGGAGCCTGTATATCACATAGGAAAAAGTAGAACTGGAGCATATACATCACAGGAGACACGGAGCTGGAGCATATACAATAGAAGACAGTAGGGCTGGAGCATATACATCACAGGAGACTTTGGGGCTGGAGTATATACATCACAGGAGATGTGGCAGCTGCAGCATGTACACCACTTAGGAGATGCTGAAGCTGCTGTTTTCATCGGTGGGACCGGAGAAGATTGTCCACACTGGCCAAAGTCAGGATGTAATGTTTAATTGCATGCGCTCCAGCATTTATGCTGCAGTCCAAGAATTAATTAAAGGGTCGGGGAATCTATCTGGTGGCTGGAGAAAAGCTTGTCGCGGGCCTTATATGGGGGATAGAGGTTCCCACCCTTGCCATAGTGTATAATAGGTGCTGTAACTTGACACCTTACTGTGCTAGAAGTAAGTTTTATCTCGAGCAAGTGGATGACAAGTTTAAGAGGCAGGTGAAGAAATATCTATGAAACCTACTTACTGGGTTAGTAATGAGGTTGTCTGATAGATACCACTCCATTACTAACACCAGGGCTTGATGCCACCTGACACTACACAGCTGTCATCAATCCCAACTACCATATCCCAATTGCCAATGCACCAGGGTAATCGGAAAGAGTCAAGGCGAAGCATCAGAATTGGATCATCTAATGTGATGTTACATTTCTGGGGCAGCTGCGGGCTGCTTTTTTTTAGACTGTAAGGGCCCAATAACCATGGACTTTCCCATTTAATAATATCAGCTGTCTGTTTTACCTTTGTTGGTTACAAAAATAGGGGGACCCCACATCTATGTATCTATCTACAGTATCTATCTATCTATCTATCTATCCATCTTTAACACATAAAACTGTTTTTTTTCGGTACTTACCACATGAAGAGCACACACAGACGGCACATGGATGACACATGGATTACACACAGATGACACATGTACACACGGATGGCCACACAGATAATCAAAGCGGAATATGCCAAGCATATTTTTTTATGCGCACATGTGTAGGGGGCCTAAGGTTCAGATATCCAGAATTTATTTCCATTTTTTTATTCTTATAGATAATGAAAAAAACAGAAATAAAAGGATCCAGTAAAAATAATCTATTTAGTGAAATGGAAGCAAAAATGTCTCAAAATGTCATCAATGTGGCACAAATCCATCAGTAATCTCCACTTATTGCCGGCCGAAAAGTATTATGTGCACTGTGCGCTGTTCATGGTCCCGGGAGAGGCAGCAGGCAGCCGGAAATGCTCAGTCTTCTGATACACGAAATGCTCCTTTGCGCTGGAAACGCGTCAGAGCACTATGTTTGGATAATTTTAATTTAATATGAAATAAAGCAAAAAAAATTTTATTCTTGGATGTGCAAACGGCCGGGTACTGCACATCCGCCTCCCATTCTAATCAATAGGAGGTGGATGTGCAGTACCTGGCCGCGGCCACTATCAGTAGGTGGAGCAGCTCTAGAGCTGAGCATTTCCATCTGCCTGCTGCCGCTGGCAAAACTGAGAGGAGCTGATCAGCAGGGATGCGGGGTGTTGAACCAAGGCCAATCAGACATTGATGACCTTTCCTAAGGCGGGCTTTGCACGCTGCGACATCGGTAGTAATGTGTTACCGACGCTGTAGCGATAGTCCCTGCCCCTGTCGCAGGTACGATATCTTGTGATTGCTGGCGTAGCGAACATTATCATTATCATTACGGCAGCTTCACATGCACTCACCTGCCCTGCGACGTTGCTCTGGCCGGCGAACCACCTCCTTACTAAGGGGGCGGGTCGTGCAGTGTCATAGCGACATCACACGGCAGGCAGCCAATAGAAGCGGAGGGGCGGAGATGAGCAAGACGTAAACATCCCGCCCACCTCCTTCCTTCCTTCCGCATAGCGGCCGGGACGCAGGTAGGAAATGTTCCTCGCTCCAGCGGCTTCACACACAGCGATGTGTGCTGCCTGCTGGAACAAGGAACAACATCGTACCGTCGCAGCAGCGGCATTATGGAAATATCGGACCCTACACCGATCATACGATAACGACGCTTTTGCGCTTGTTAATCCTATGTAAAAGGCTTTACACACTACGATGTCGACACCAACGCCGGATGTGCGTCACTTTCGATTTGACCCCACCGACATCGCACCTGCGATATCGTAGTGTGCAAAGCCTGCCTAAGGATGGGTCATCAATATAAAAGTAGTGGACAACATTTTTAATAGTGATTCTGGCCTAATTGACTACTGTATAGTACAGCTACACCACTGATGTCAAGGGTGATCTAGCAGTACAAGAAAAACTATTGTGATGATTATGGAACGAAAAGGATCTTAGAGCCTTTCCATATGTAGTGTGAGAAAAAAAAATAATTCAGTCCTTGAGTTGCCAGAGTAATTAGCTTGTACCTTGATATATCCATTTCTTCACTATTATGTCCCCTACCTGGAGAATCCTGAGAAGTAATTCCTAGAGGTTGTCAAGAAACGTAACAATTAGATGGAGGTTAAACCCTATTTTTAACACCGTAACATAAGAAGGCATATAAAGGACTTATTTTTACAACACTTTTCAGTAAAATTGCTCCTTCCTTTTATATATATATATATATATATATATATATATATATATATGTATATATATGTATATATATATATATATATATACATATATATATATATATATATATATATATATATATATATATATACTATGCTGATTTCCAATTATTTTGGTTTTAGGTTTGCTTTATTGCTTTGCATAATGCCATCATTTTTTTCCCCATTTTTTTCCTTTACTCAAGACATAGCATCAAATCCATGCAAGCCAAAACAATATCTAAAGAGCTGGTATTTCTATTAAAGACACACTTGAAACCTGAAGAGCGTTTGCAGAATGTAAGAGGCAATTAACACCATTTGGGGAATTTTTAATTGCTCTATAAAGTATAGCGTAAATAATTAGGCCCGCTCATTTGATCCCATGAATTTGACTTGACAGCTGTAATTTATGACTGGTAAAGTGTTTTGTGTCCCTCTTTATTCCGCATCTCAACTTATTTCAGTAATTGCTTAACAATGATCTTATCTTTAATGAGTTTAAGAGTAAATTACTCATTATGTTCATTTAACCTCAGATTTTGGAGCTGTTAATTATAAATAACTTGTTCTTAAACTATAATGTAATAGGAACTTAAAGTATCTAAACTTTGTTTCTCAAAAACTACTTGATAAATGAAATATCATAAATTGGTAGGAAAATAAAATCAAATTTGAACGGAATTGATATTTTGCTGCCAAATTGATTGTTAGGACTGGGACAGATGGCGAGTAAAACGGCCCGAGTGGCATGCCGTAAAAAAATGGCATTCCACTCGGACCCATGTTACTCTATTGAGCCTTTCCCATCTGCGATTATTTTAGCAGTCCTAATCGGACTGAAAAAACAGTCGCCGCATGTTGTCGAATGAATCCGATCCGTATTCACGCGCACCCATACAAGTCTATGGGTGCGAGTCAAACATCCCACTGCACTCAGATGACACCAGAGTGCAGTGTGATAATCGCATCAGCTGGAAATGGAGGAGGTAGGAAGATTAATCCCTCCCTCTCCCTCTCCTCCGCAGCTGTGATCCGATCGCAGGATAATAGTTGCATAACACTCGGCTCACGCTCGCAGCAGATAGGGAGCCGAGTGTCATTAGCATATCGCATCCATTGCTCTCGCATCGGATGCCATACGCTAGTGTGGTCCCAGCCTTACCCGACAAAAATATACTCAAGAAGGTTTTTTTTATACATTTATGGCATATCCACAGCACTCAATCACCCATACTTCTTAGCTATACATACAGCTATCTCTCCTGACTCTCACATACACATGCATGCTCAGCCCAGCCAATAGTTCATTTACATTAGCTGCAAGTGCTATGTTATAAGTTGGCGCTATATATATATTTTTTTATTCTTTTTATTATTATCTGGAATGAGCGTGCCAAGAACACTCATTTCACAATAACTCACCTGTCTACATAGACTGCCAATCACACGAGAAACCAGCAAACTGAGCTCATTCATTGGCTGAAATGATTTTTAAACACTCTTAGGCCTCTGCCACAGTCATGTGAAAATCACGCACGTGCCGAGAGACACGTATTTCCCCTGCGTGTTGCGTGCAGGTAAGTACGTGTCTCTGGTACATGCGGGACACGTGTGTTCTACGTGTGCTATCCGCGATAGCACACGTAGAACCGGTAATTAACATACTCACCTGGTTCTTCCTGCTGTCCGCGCTGCTGTCCGTGGTGCTGATCCTCGGTCTCCAGCCCTCCCGTCTCCCCGCTGCTGCTGCCAGGCAGTGAAGTGAATATTAAATGAGAATAATGAGCGGCGGTCGGCAGCAAGAGGCAGCAGCGGCAGAGACAGGAGGGCTGGAGAAGGTGAGTAAATGTTTTTTTTTTTTCCACTGACACGTGTGTTTTCTCCAGCGCGTGTCACACGGGACCGCATCCACACTACACCCGTGTGGTACGGGTGCGGGCCGTGTGACACCCGTGCTGCGGGAGAAAACACTGACATGTCAGCGCTTTGAAAAACGCACACACGTACAAACGCACACGGACACACGTTCCGTGTAGTTTTATGTGTGTGTGCCTGCTACAATAGGGTAGCATTGCTTAATGTGTCTCCGTGCCGCCGGTACGTGTAAAAAATGACAAACACGTGCCGGCGGCACGGATGTGTGTCGCAGGCCTTAAAAAAAGTCATCATTCTCGGCAGCACATGTCCTGGGGAAAATAGGATATGAGCTGCCGAGAATGATGGAATTGTATGTGCACAAAACGATTGTATCATTGACCATTCTGTGTGCACAGCAGTGCGGTCAGTCTAGCTAAACAAGCTATTAAATGACCACTCATTGGGCTTAGCAAAAAGAGGTGGACCCCTTGAGTGACAAATTTACTTTATTGCATTGGTTGATTTAATTTTTGGCACAGACAGGCCAAAGGTAAGGACAATTTACTTAAAGGGGGTTAGCTTTTTAATATATTTTTCCTAATTGGACTTTACTACAGTGGAATTTTGGTTCTAGATTGGCTTATGAAACAAGTACTGCCTCTGGTGTAACTTGGCGCAAGAGTCACCTCACTTCCCAATTATGGGGGTTATGTAATCACTGCAAAACTCAGCAATCCTTAAAATTAAAGGGGCTTTCCCAGGAACAAAGTTCATTTTAATGAACAGATTTTGGAATAATAATAATTTACACAATTGGATGTGTTTAAAAAAAATGTTCCTGTGCTGAGATAATCTTATATATGTGTCCCTGCTATGTACTGTGTAATGGCCGTGTCTGACCATACAGGAACATGGTCTGATCATACCACATCTACTGGGCCAGGGAGGATGTCAAAACGTACAGAGACATTATAGCATGGGATCGTGAATGATTCGTTCTTTGAGGTAAAACTTTTGATAAAAACAGGCAGGGAAATGTTTTATCTCACTAAATGAATCAGCCCAGTATCCCATGCTGTAATATCTGTATCTATTTTCCATCACCCCTGCTCTAGAGATGTGGTATGTAATGGCCGGGTCTGACCATACAGGGACAAGGTCTGATCATACCACATCTCCTGTGCCGGGAAGGAAGTCAAAACCTATACAGATATTACAGCATGGAATCGCAAATTATTCATTCTTTGAGGTAAAACATTTGCTAAAAACAGGCAGGGAAATGTTTTACCTCACAAAACAAATCAGTGCAGTATCCCATGCTGTAATATTTGTCTGTATCTATTTTGCACCCCTCTGCTCTGGAGATGTGGTATGTAATGACCGTGTCTGACTGTACAGGGACATGATCTGATTACACCACAGCTCTTGGGCAGGGAAGAAGTCAAAACGTATACAGACATTACAGAGCGGGATTGCAAATGATTCTTTCTTTGAGGTAAAACATTTGATAAAAATAGGCAGGGAAATATTTTACCTCACAAAACGAATCAGCGCAGTATCCCATGTTGTAATATCTGTATCTATTTTGCATCCTCCCTGCCCAGAAGATGTGGTATGATCAGACCATGTCCCGCTACAGTCAGACACAGCCATTACACAGTACACAGTAGGGACACAGACATAAGATTATCTCAGCACAGGAACTTTTTTTTTTAAACACATCCAAGTGTGGAACTTATTATTCTTATTTCTGACTCACACATGGGTCTCTCTCTCCTCTGCTCCGCTCTAGTGATCGGTAAGTATGAAGCTCGGCCAGCCAATCACAGTAATGCCAAAATCAAGATGGCTGTGGCATGACTTTGGTATAGTCGAGTCCCCGTGACCCCTCCACACATACCATTTTCACCCGGCCCCCCTTAACCTAATGGCTAAGAAATAGACACAGACAACCAAGTTGACTTGAAATGGTGACAGCAGCCTTTATTTAACATATATATATACATAAAATAAACATTGATAGGGGTGGGGTCCTTGAAGCTCAAAAATCTGGTGATTGACTAGTAACCTTACTAAATTACCTTCCCCCTGAACCAAACTTACTCCCAGTCACAACCACCAGCTCCGGAGCACCAATGTAAAAGGAGGAGGGGGAAGGGATAAATACCAAAACCCTGGACCTTACATTCCATTGCCGGTGGTCCCCCTAAAATCACCAGACCACCAACTCAAACCAACAAATAAAGGGGATCCACATCTCCATGAACCACCAATAACAATTTACACCAACTTCAAGGGCCCACCCCAAACGATAAATGCCACTATGACCCTGTTAACCGCGCAAAAAGGGAGGGCGGGCGAGTCAATCCCCAGGTGACCGCAGGCCAAAGAGATCTCCACACCCCCAAACTGCCCATATATACCTCAACGATCCCCTAGTATCCTCCTCCCTCCTATGGGTCACCTCCCCCCTAACTAAAGTCAAGCCGGCCTCCACCTACCCTGTGATTGGTTAAGAAGCCCATCAGGTTTAGTGGCTGCTAGGTGGGACATCCGAATATAGAGAGGTGAGTACACAAAAACGCGCAATATAACGAGTAACATGAATACCGTACTATCCGAGCGGGTAGTGAATAGTAACGATTACACTCGCTCATCACTGCTCACCATGCATTCCAAATGGTTTCACAGATACCCGGATCTCTGTGGCTGGCGTCCACAATAGCAATGTGAGAAATGGATAAATAGATCCATCATCCGTTCTTCCTAAAATTATTTCTTTATTATATTAATACTAAGGAAACCCTGAAAACATGCTCTGCTGGTGGCCCCTGAGGACTGGAGCTGGGAAACACTGCCGTACGGTAACCCGTTTCTCCACCTTCTGCGCAGAGATCGGCAACGCAGCTCTACCGGATCAACGCAGGGACCAGAAATATCCTGGAGATATACAATAACATCTCTTTAAAACTTTTTGGGATTTCATGTAATTAATATATTATCTATACATCAATCAGTGGAAGGTAAGACGTCTTAAATTATAGGAATATAATAATACAAGACAAATCCCTTCCAGCGCTATTAAGCCTCACACCAATCTCCTTCAATAAGAGCGATTTCCCAAGGTTAATGCAGTTTTGTATCCGGGAGAGAGCGCGGAGGTGAGCGCAGCACATCTAAACACCATTTCATATCCAGCACTTGCCTTTTAGATAAGTAATTGCCTTTTATTCACAGCTCTTTTGCAAAACACAGACAGGCAGTCGGTTTTATTAAGAGAATATTGGGCAACGTACACAATCTGCGTCTGGTGAGTGAGATTTATGGAAACTCTAATAAATATTTATGGGCTTTCTCTCACAAAGAGCATCTGCCTTAGGACTCATTGTTATTTCTTAAAGGCTCCTCTCCACCATGAAAAGCAGCAAGTACATCTAATTTAATTAGTGTATTTTGTGAATGTGTGACCCGCACTACACCAGTCACCATTAATGGACGCAGTGTCTCTCATTCCTCTAGGCACTGCCTTGGGCAGGCCAGGCTTCTCCACCAGCCACCCCCACCACCGCCACCACAACAAATTAAATTTGTCCCATCGAAACCAAGACAATTTAGCACCAATGAGCCCCAAACGGACAGGGACTGTGTGATTAATGTGAACAGTAAAAGCTTTGACACCAAGCAAAAAAAAACCAACCCCTCTAGACGGAGCCTTCAGCTGCTCCGGCACATCAGGTGCTGAATTTTATTTTTTCTTTTCACTTTTTTTCCTGCACTTTTCATGCTGCCTCAAAGAAAAGGAGATTGATGGCCTTAGCTTGTATTATTAGGTCTCTGTCTAAATTGCTTTCTGTGCTCTTTTTTTTTCACTTTGCCAAGGTCTGGCTTTGCTTTTACAAAATGTACAGGGATTTGCTTTTTTTTCTGCCATGTCACCAAAGATTATTACAGAGCAGAAGTCATAGGTTGGGAAAAGATTGTGCCATTATATACGGATTAAAATAATACTTAGCGCAGATTACAAAACTGGAACATTGCATAATTAATATATTACATTTTATAAAAACATAATAAACATAACACATGTTACACATCAAGACAATAAATAAAACACAATACATAATAACTAGAATACCGTATATATATAAATATATATATATATATATATATATATATATATATATATATATATATATAAAAAACACATCTTGGTAATAAATAAAGCACAATAAATAATAAGTAGAATACCGTATATATATATCTAGATATCTATCTATCTATCTATCTATCTATCTATCTATATATATATATATATATATATATATATATATATATATATATATATATATAAAAAAAACACATCTCGGTAATAAATAAAACACAATACATAATAGCTAGAATACCGTATATATATATATATATATATATATATATATATAAATAAAACACATCTCGGTAATAAATAAAGCACAATACATAATAAACATAATACATATTACACATCAAGACAATAAATAATACACAATACATAATAAATATAATATGCTTTATTTATTGTCTTGATGTGTAACATGTATTATATTTATTATGTTTTCATACAATGTAATATATTAATTATGTAATATTCCAGTTCTGTAATTTGCGCTAATTATTATTTTAATTCATATATAATGGTACAATCTTTTTCTTTTCTTATATATATATATATATATATATAAAAACACATCAAGATAATAAATAAAGCACAATACATAATAAATAGGGATGATCGAATACCTCAAATATTTGGCTTCGCGAATATTTTCCGAATAGGTTGCCGCTATTCGACTATTCGTGAATATGCGATGCGCAATGTAAGTCTATGAGAAACCCGAATAACAACTATTCGGAACTATTCGGGCTTCCCATAGACTTACATTGCGCATCGAATATTCGTATAGCGGCGACCTATTCGGAAAATATTCGTGAAGTCGAATATGTGAGGTAATCGGTCATCCCTAATAATAAACATAACATATATTACACATCAAGACAATAAATAAACCACAATACATAATAAATATTATATATATATATATATATATATATATATATATATATATATATACAGTATATGTGTATAACACATCAAGATAATAAATAAAACACAATACATACTAAATATAATACATATGACACATCAGCACAATAAATAACACACAATACATAATAAATCAATACATATTACCCATGAAGAAAATCAATAAAACACAATACATATATTTTACATCAAGACAATAAATAAAGCACATTACATAATACATATAATATATATATATATATTATACATCAAGACAATAAATAAAGCACAATACATAATAAATATTATATATATCTATATATATATATATGTATCTCTATCTCACATCAAGACAATCAATAAAACACAATTCATAATACATACATGACATATTACTAAGATGTCTCAATGTTACCATATTGGACTCATTCAGATGTCCGTGAGTTTTCTCATGCACAGTCCGAGTTTCATCAGTTTTTTTCAGTTTCATCAGCCTTTGTGTGTAAGTTTTTACCATCAGATTTTCTGGAATGAAAAAAAACGTACGCTTCTCAACCTTCTCATATGAAACAGCCTGTAAGAAAGGGACAGCACAAGGGTGGCATCTGAGTGCTGTCCAATTTTCTCACGGACCCATAGACTTGCATTGGGGAGATTGATCCGAAACTTGGATCAAAATCCGGAATGTCTCTGTTATTTTTTAATCCACGAAAATCCACAAACATGTAAATAACCACATAGCCAATAATGGGTAAAACTTCTATCCATATAAACCACTGATAGAACTTGTCCATGAAAATTTATTGTCTGAATGAGGCCTTTTACTGAAATTGATATGAGAAATTTGTTAATGTCCCTTACTAAAGATCTGGAAAATTGACAAGCAAAGGCCAATTCTAAGTATAATGTTAAAATAACATTAAAACCACCTGCCTGCTAATGTGTAGGGCCTGTTCCTGACACCAAAAAAGCTTTATGTACAGAAGATCTCTAGGGCTTTGGTGCAGATTTGGTGCAGATTGTGGCCCATGCCTATCCTTATACCAGTAAAGTAAATGAGAATTCTGAAGTGTTG
Organism: Anomaloglossus baeobatrachus; assembly: GCF_048569485.1. Classification (NCBI taxonomy): domain Eukaryota; kingdom Metazoa; phylum Chordata; class Amphibia; order Anura; family Aromobatidae; genus Anomaloglossus; species Anomaloglossus baeobatrachus. The sequence continues at coordinate 73,399,603 of NC_134357.1, forward strand.
AATATTTTTTCCTTGCAGATTTGGTGCAGGAAATAATCTACAGCATGTCAATTGTTGGGGCGTTTTCTGCTGTGTTCTGTAGTCCTTCCACCCATTGACTTCATTAAAAATAACGCATGGCACAAAAAGACACCAAAATTGCATCAGTTTTCTGATGCGTTTTTCTGCTAGAAGTTGCAGCTTTCTTGCAGAAAATGTCTGCACCTAATCTGCAGCTTGTGCACATGGCCTAAAAGGTATCTTGTGGTTTTTGCACCAAGACATTAGCAACAGCTCCTTCAAATCCAGCTAGTAGAAGGTCGGGTCTCCATAGGTTGGACTTTTTTTCCATTTCTCTGTGGATGCTATAAAACCCAATATGTTTTTTTTATTTTCTAAATTGATATATGATTCCAGTGTTATAGGCATTTATAGTTAGTGATACATTTTATGGCTTTTTACCATGGGGGCAGGATAAAAACTATCACTATGTAAAAAGCCCGATCTCACCGAAGCCCACCGGAGGACATACCATTGGTGAAAACTTTGCAGCCACACAAGGGACCAAGACGTAAGGGGGATTCACTATCAGGTGGACTTGTGCATTAGGATGAGTTTTGGACAGTATATACTGTTCTTGCCCTGGGGTCCCCTTCTGTCTGTGTCCAAACCATATGGCAAATTTGAAAAGAAAAAGTAAAAAAGGGCATATTCCTTGGGGGAGAACAGCAGGAATAAGGCAAACTCTCCGTTTTTGACCTGGGGACGTCAAGTTACTATTTTTTTTTCTTTTATTGCTTGTACTTTAGCTTTCTGCACAGGTAGACTAAAGGTGGTGTCAAACACAGCGACGACGACGTCGCTGCTATGTCACCATTTTCTGTGACGTTGCAGCCACGTCCTGTCGCTGTCGCTGTGTGTGACATCCAGCAACGAGCTGGCCCCTGCTGTGAGGTCGTTGCTCGTTGCTGAATGTCCTGCTTCATTTTTTCATCGCCGCTCTCCCGCTGTGAAGCACACATCGCTGTGTGTGACAGCGAGAGAGCGATGAAATGAAGCGAGCAGGGAGCAGGAGCCGGCGTCTGGCAGCTGCGGTAAGCTGTAACCACTGTAAACATCGGGTAACCAAGGGAAGACCTTTCCCTGGTTACCCGATATTTACCTTCATTACCAGCCTCCGCCGCTCTTGCTGCCAGTGCCGGCTCCTGCTCTGTGCACATGTGGCTGCAGTGCACATCGGGTAATTAACCCTATGTGTACTGTAGCTAGGAGAGCAAGGAGCCAGCGCTAAGCAGTGTGCTATGTGTGACACCATCTTAAGATTCAATAATGCGAATACTCATCAGCGTTCTACTTTTTTACAGATTTTCCTTCATCGCCAGTTACAGCTTCATCCGTGTGTATTTTATACACTGTAACACTGCATTTTTAAATGTGTTTTTTGTATGTTTATCATTTTTTTGTATCAAATTATAATAAAATATGATATTTTAATATAGATATGTGGACTTACTCCTAGTTTCTCTTGTCTAAATATGAGCTTCACAATTTTAGTGGCAAATATATTTCTATGAGTTCTAAAGTTAATTCACAATTCATTGATTCTAAGGGGGGCTTTACACGTTGCGACATCGCTTCTGAAATATCATCAGGGTCACCTCGTTAGTGACGCACATCCAGCGCCGGTAGCGACGTCGCAACGTGTAAAGCCTAGGTGCGACGATAAACAATCGCAAAAGCGTCGAAAATCGGTGATCTGTGTAGCGTCATTCATTTTCATAATGTCGTGTCGACCGCGGGTACGATGTTGTTTGTCGCTCCTGCGGCAGCACACATCGCTGTGTGTCAACCCGCAGGAACAACAAACATCTCCTTACCTGTTTCCCGATGGCAATGTGGAAGGGAGAAGGTGGGCGGGATGTTATGTCCCGCCCACTCATCTCCGCCCCTCCGCTTCTATTGGCCGGCCGATTAGTGACGTCGCGGTGACGTCGCTGTGACGCCGAATGCACCTCCCCCTTGAAGGAGGGATTGTTCGGCGGTCACAGCGACGTCACTGAGCAGGTATGTGCGTGTGAAGCTGTCGTAGCGATAATGTTCGCTACGGCAGCAAGAACCACATATCGCATGTGCGACGGGGGCGGGTGCTATCGCGCTGGATATCGCTAGCAAATTCTAGTGATGTCGCAACGGGTAAAGCCCGCCTTACTGTTAATTATTTTGCGCAATTTGTGCTGACCCAAAGTGAATTTTGAGTTAAGCTTAAAGGGTTATTCCCATCTCCAAGATCCTATCCCAATATGTAGTAGGTGTAATAATAATTATAATAATGTTAACAAATGCCTCCAATTAAAAATGTAGTATAGTTCTCCTGATATAGCCATGTCTCTTACCTCATGTGCATTGTAGGACTTTAGTTATCCAAGTTTATGACCACGAGCAACTAACTGTGACTATATGCTGTCACGGGTGTTTCACTGTTGACAGACAGTCATGTAGTTTCTGGCAATAGAAGGTCACAGCGTTTGTCTACGCCAAATGCTCCCTGACTTTCCATTGTTCCTGCTGGCATTATTCATTGTAATCAGTAGCTTTCCTGCTGGATTTTCAGCTCTTCCCCTTTTGGACCCAGCAGGATCTCGACTTCCACCCAGCTTCTGATCATCAGTATTCTCTTGGTGCTTAAATACTCCCATCTTTCTTGTACCGGTGCTGGTGGTATTATTCAGTTCATACAAGCTCTGGTTGCAAGCAGGTGGCTTGCTCTCATCTGTGGTATCATTGCTGAAGCTTTGCTGAACTCCTGCCTGAATCATCTGTGGATGAGTAGTTCATGCTTTTCCCCCTGTGTCCTCCTTGTGTCTTCTTTAGTGTTTAGTGGGGTTGATGAAGAGCTCATCTCATCCGTTCCCTATTTAGGGTCCAGCACTAAGGATACCTAGGGTCAGGTATTCGGCTCTGCGCATAGGTGCTGAACCTATCTAGGGTGGTGAGAAACCCCAGGGACCAGCAGTAGGTTTGGTCACCATCTCCCCATTTCTTAGACGCAGGGGTCCCCTTCCCTTCCTTTACGCAGCTCGCTTGGTACTTTCTTGTACCTAGTATGACATATGTGTGGTCATAACCATGGATACTTAAGACCCTGCAATGCCCTGAACAAAAGGTAAGCAACATAGTAAATCAGAAGATCTATACTACATTTCTAATTGTCTAATTGGAGGCATTTGCTAATATTATTATTATTACACCTAGTACATATTGGGATAGGGTCTTGGAGATGGGAATAACCCTTAAAAATAACATTTAAATAATGGTCCCTGGTGAGCAAACACCGATCTCTGTCCATATGAGGCAATAGTCTCGATATCATATTAATAGCTTCCTAGATAGACAATCCACATTATTAAATGTGTCCATTCTCTCCGTCTCTGCGTGGAGTCACTGCTCAGGTCATGAGGACCATAGGGCACATGTCTTCATCTGTGTAGGACAATTTATCAGCTGCTGTGAGGATTTCACGCTTTGCCCACCGCTCAAATAGACAAGGTCTTTTGTCTTATGTTAAATCAAGCGTTTTGACATTGCAATCTGTTACCCAGAATCGCTCAACCTCAGCTTATTCCTTCATGTTACATCAAACACATTTTAGTTAGACATAAAGGTGTCATAAGGAGAAGAATAAAAGATATAAAATATATAGTACAACGTCAGAGAATATTCCTGCCGAACTCAATATATTACAGCAAAGCACAAATATGGATTGATATAATTAGCTTCACAATGTATAATAAAGGTCCCTAAATTTCCCAACCTCCAGAGCCTAATTCCAATATTAAATGTTGTCAAGGATATTGTTAAATACTATTAACTTATCTATGTCAAATAAATATAAATGAGACAAGGTGACAGCTGCTTGGGAAACACTTTCGTAAAGCAAAATAATAAAAGCAACTCATCATTGGGATAGAATAGGACCTTTAAATTAACAAAATTTGCTTACCAATAGGAAAATATCATCAATATATCTAATCAAAATAAGATTATTTTTAAGGAAAAAAAGATTCAGATTATTATGTAACATACATGATGAGAAAGAAGGAAATTGTTTGTTGGCCACATATGTCAAGGCTGTCTCTCTGTATCATGAGACTAGTGACAGATTCAGACTCTAGAGTCGTTTCCATTCTTGACTCTCAATATTAAATGTGTTGTCTTTTCCGATGGCAGTCGAAGGGTTAATGTCAGTATTGTTTGACAGCAAGCAGGCGAATTACCAGCTCAGGTGTTTCCAATTTGGGACCACTCCCACTCCCAGTTCGTTTATATACCCTCTGCTACCAGCAGAGGGTGCCGGTTATTCTGATCCATTCTGAAGCTTGGCCTGGAAGTGGAAAGAGCTGCAGGGAACCTTCTCTTGAAGTTGCTGTGGTGGCTGCAGTCTTGGTGCTGACTGCTAGCAGTGTACTGTGGTTTTCCCCCTGTTTGTCTACCTTCCCTGGTGTGTTGTTTCAGTGCAGTGGTGGGCAATCACCCCTTACTGTATTGCAAATATAAAAATGGCTATTTTGAGTTCATACATTATGTTAAACTATAACAAATTGTTGACTCAGACAGACATAAGTTTGTATTTTATTTTAACTTTTAAAGGAAAATTACCTATTTGCCTCTTTAAGGTCATATCTGAACCTTAGTGTTAAAAATTTGGCAGAAAAATTACCTGCCTGCTCCATAGCCAGGGACTATTGTAGGGTCATTCCTGCTTGGCAACAGCTGAGGAACCTGTATAGGGTCTGGCTAGAAGTGCAGGGTACAGCGTTAGGTAAGTGGAGGAGGTGTCCATCTTCCCTCCGTTGTCAAAGTGTCCCCAGTGTACCCCTAGTTTGTTGTGGTGAAACCTCTATTGTGTGTTTTGGCTCACACCGGACCATCCATAGACCACGCTGTGACATAATGTTTTTGATTGTAAAATATTCAGTAGATTACAGGGTTGGGTAATGTTAGGGATGGATGATCATATATGATGTTTTGATGAATAGAACAACTTGCAATTCAATTTGCAAGTTTTGCAAAAAAAAAAATAAAATTAATGCACAACGCTGTTTCATGCACTTCTGAAGACTACAGCCAGAGAGCGGGTTATTGAAGTTAGGTGCAGTCATGTAGGCTTCCTCACAATTTCTTGCAGCTATCACATCACATTGTGTACAGCAACCATGCAGGGACACTATCACAGCCACTATAAAAGCTGAGGTCCAGCCAACCAGCAGCTATTTTAGGATTTTACTGTGTAAGAAGGTCAGAGCGCACAGATCATTACACATAAGGGTAGATAAAATGACAAATCTGATTGTGGTGTACTATGGCAGTGCTGGAGCAGATTGAAAATTGAAGTGGTAGTCTCAGTCTATGAATAATAATCCAAATATTCAAATGATAGAGAGGCGCTGGACCTGCACAGTCAGTGTGACTTAATTGATTAATTTGTGGTATACTGCAATGATAGCATCTTAATAACAGAATTTTTCTACTTCATACAACTTTAATATAACTCTGTCCTAATTTTGGCAGTAAAGAAAAATCCTGAATCTAAAGCTTGTGAGATAAAGAAGCCATATATATTTTTTTAAACCTTTGCCGACATTGGATGAACCGGAACATCTTATATTGCAGTGTATTCCTGCAAATAGATGTACCAGCACATCCTGGTGATCGTGCTGGCACAGGAGCTGTGTCCGCATGATTACCATTGGGAGCTTGGCTTAAGTGATAGGTGAAACCTGGTGGTCACAGCCAGGGATGGTACCTGCACCACCCCTGGTTGTTTAACCCCTTAAATGCAGCATTTAAAGGTGTGGTTCACCCATATTTTTTATTGTCTTTATGGATATTATATTGAGAAACAATATTTCTCTCAAATACCTTATGTTGGCAATAGTGCCTGTGAGAGGCGGTATTGCGGACCGCTGTTCCCCGCTCCGTGACCCCCGGCCTCCGTGACGCCGGGGATCTGGTGACGTCACGTCAAGTTCCTGACACCGCAGGCGGCCGCAGTGTCCATGAATGATGGGCTGTGGGCAGTGTTTCAACGCTCGTCACAGCCCATCAGCTCCCTCCTTCCTCACAGCAAAGCGCTGCAAGTAGGAGACACACTGGGCTGTGACAAGCGGTGAGCCCACAGCTCAGTGAGTCAGGAAGACTGGGGCCAGCCGCAGGGATGTGTCTGGAAATTGACATGACGTCACCGGATCCCCGAGGTCACAGAGCCTGGGGGTCACGGAGCAGGGAACAGCGGTCCGCAATAGCGCCTCTCACAGGCACTATTGCCAACATAAGGTATTTGAGAGAAACATTGTTTCTCAATATAATATCGATCTAGACAATAAAAAATATGGGTGAACTACCCTTTTAAGAGGCTGCGAAAGAGAGGGGTCTAAATCTCCGATAAGTGATAGCTGAGACCCAGCTGTTGCAGCCAGAGATGGTGGCTGCACTGCGTCTGGCAGTTTAACCCATTAAATGCTGCAATCATTAGCAATTGCAGCATTTAAGAGGCTGGGAGAGGGAGGGGGCCCCCACTCCCACCAAATCAAGACTCCCACAACGTGATCACGTGGTCCCCATTGTTGCTATGGCAACATGAGGTCAAATGGTGACCTCTGGTTTACCTTGCTACAGTGACCTGCAAGACTATGCCAAGAGCATGGTCTAACAGCCGTTCTGTCAGTGCATCTCTGAATAGTGTCATGTTTGTGCACGGCAATGCATTACACTACCGATCTGACTAATAAATTATAATGTCCCATAAGGGGTCTAAGTAAAAAAGTAAAAAAAATAAATAACAAATAGTAAAAATATATATAAAAAAAATCCCGAAATATATATATATATATATATATATATATATATATATATAAAATCATTATACTAATAAACATATATTGATGTAAAAACAAAAATAAACAAAAAAGTCTATGACCTGGTCTATAAATTTGTCATACTAGTTAACCCCTTCAGTGAACACCATAAAAAATTAAATTAAAAACGTGGCAAAAATTAGGCTTTTTCATCAAACTTCTGGAAAAAAGTGGACTAAAATAAAATCAAAAAGTTAAATATAAATAAATGTGGTATCCCTGAAAAGGTCATTTCATCATGCAAAAAAAAACAAGCTGCCATAAAGCTCCATTAGAGGAAAAATAAAAAAGCTATAGCAGTCCGAATATAACGATGCAAACCAATTTCTGTGATATGAACAGGTAAATACTGTTGCCCTTTTTTTAGCTATGTTATAATATTTTTTAATTTTTAGGAGAAGTTTTAATTCTTTTTTATGAGGCTTTTCTTTTATTTTCAGCGTGTAGGTCACAGCAACTTTTTCCAGCTTTGTATATTTCATTCACCTCTTTCTAAATGTGGGAGCACTAAGTGTCCTGCTGAATGGAAAACCCTCATAAATATTATAAGCTATATTTATATGACTTGTGTTACAGTATTTTATTATTCAGTTTTCTAAATGTTATTATAGGCTGACAGGCAATGTAGACAATATGAGAAAATAATACAAACAGTCACTTGTAAAACGCCATGGAATAAATGGTGCTATATTAATAATAATAATAATAATAATAATAATAATAATAACAATAATAACGGGATTAAGAATTTAATATTAATGAGATTAGATTTAATCTTTGTTTAAAGGATAATTCCCCTCTTCATAATCCTTTCCCATTATGTAATAGGTATACTACTAATAATAATAATAATAATAATAATATTAGCAAACATGGTTACAACCACTCTTATAGTGACAGTTAGTTAGTTATAGTAGTTAGTTGCTCAGCTCATGATCTTAAACATGGATACCTAAGCAGTTTGCAGTTGTTTTCCCTCTGTTTGTCTTCCATCCCTTTTGTGTTATTTCAGTGCAGAGGTGGGACTAGTGTCCCTTACGTGCCCACTCCCTAGCCAGAGACTATTGTAGGGTCTCTTAGGGCTTCAGGTTCCTGCTCGGCGACAGGTGAGGAACCTGTATAGGGACTGGCTAGGATCGCAGGGTACAGCGGCAGGTAAGTGGAGGAGTTGTCCATCTTCGCTTTCACTAGTCCTAGAGCCTCTGTTGTTACTGCAATGCCCTGCACATGAGGTAAAAACATAGCTATTCAGGAGAACTATACTACATTTCTAATTGCAGGTATTTGCTAATATTATTATTATTATTACACCTACTACATGTTGGGATAAGAACTTGGATATGGGAATAACACTTTAATGTTCAATGCTAAATATTAAACACACACCCAAGCTAATAGGAAAGATTAGGAACAGTAATGATGTAAAATTCATTTTGAAAAATACACATCAACAATTCATGCTCAGTATTTGAAGAACCAAGGTTATGATATTGCTTGATGGCCCAAATTAAAGTCAAAATCATATTGCCAATGTATGTATAGCGCTGTGGAATTAATAGCGCTATATAAATGAATAAAATTATTATTATTATTATTTTATGGGCTGTGAGAAGACATATAAGCATCCATTAAAATTATTAACAGAGGAAAGATGAGAAACGTTCTATAGTGTAAAATAGTATAACCATGAACACTGGGATATATGTATATTGGAATCACCCACTTTAAATATGTAATATAGGCACAACTCTAACAAGGAGGAAAAAGGATAATCCACAGCTACTACTCCACATTCAAGGCTAAATAGGATCAACACCCAATGGAAGGAATGAACAGAAGATAAAGGCAGAATGTACTGACTGTACATGGGTGCCACCAACAGAATAAAAATGGGTAGAAAAAAAGTTGTTTTTTTTGCAACAAAAACAACACATTTTCAGAACTTGTCTAGTTCTTTGTTCAGGTACCTTCAAGGTTTTCTATCTATTTTGAGTCTGTGGTGGTGCCATATACATCCCACCTTACTCGTGTGCACTAACTACTCGCCATACAAAATGCAAAGTACGTATGCTTTGTTTTCTCAAGTAATTGTGTTATCTGTCAAAGGTAAAAAAAAAATCACATTGATTAGTAGAAGAACTCATCATTAATGTAAATATACTTCTTCTTTACTTACATTCATAGAGTTCCACAGACCATAAACGTCTGACTAATATGCGCTACTGTAGTAACAGTAAACATCAAATTGTTTGGACACAGTCTTAAGGCCCAGTCACACTAAACAACTTACCAGTGATCCCAACAACGATACAACCTGATAGGGATCGCTGGTAAGTTGCTAGGAGGTCGCTGGTGAGATGTCACACTAAGTGACACTCCAGCGATCCCACCAGCAACCTGACCTGGCACGGATCGCTGGAGCGTCGCTACACGTGGAAGCATGCTGCGCTTGGTAACTAAGGTAAATATCGGGTAACCAACCCGATATTTACCTTGGTTACCAGCGCACACCGCTTAGCGCTGGCTCCCTGCACACCTAGCCACAGTACACATCGGGTTAATTACCCGATGTGTACTCTGCTACGTGTGCAGGCAGCAGAGAGACGGCTTCTGCGGACGCTGGTAACCACAGTAAACATCGGGTAACCAAGAAGCCCTTCCCTTGGTTACCCGATATTTACCTTCGTTACCAGCGTCCGCCGCTCTCACGCTGCCAGTGTCAGCTCCCAGTTCCCTGCACTCCTAGCCACAGTACACATTGGGTAATTAACCCGATTTGTACTCCAGCTACGTGTGCAGGGAGCAGGGAGCCGGCACTGACAGCTAAGAGCGGCGGACGCTGGTAACGAAGGTAAATATCGGGTAACCAAGGGAAGGGCTTCTTGGTTACCCGATATTTATATTGGTTACCAGCGTCCGCAGAAGCCGGCTCCTGCTGCCTGCACATTTAGTTGTTGCTTTGTCGCTGTCACACACAGCGATGTGTGCTTCACAGCGGGAGAGCAACAACTAAAAAATGGTCCAGGACATTCAGCAACAACCAACGACCTCACAGCAGGGGCCAGGTTGTTGCTGGATGTCCCACACAGCAACATCACTAGCAAGTTGTGCCTCAGCAGCGATGTTGCTAGCGATGTTGCTTAGTGTGACGGTACCTTTAGAGCCTTTACCTTTAAGATGTTTGTCTATAACTTTCGTTCTAATCTCCTAAAACAACTCTTTCCTTTGCTTTCTTTGGTCCATGTTCATTATAGTTCATACCATGATTACTATGATACCAAATAGCACAGTGACTACTTTTCACCCTTAAAATAGGCAGACTGACTGAATACAAGCTTGTAGATACCTGTAATGCGAATTAAAGGATCTACCTTAGTTGAACATGTCCTTATGGTCAAAATAATTTCAACCTCTTCTAGAGGTACCATCATTATTTGCTAAGGTAATTTTCATAAGTTTAATTTTTTATATATATTTTTTGATGACTCACAATTCAAATACAATATTTGATGTTCATTAGTTGTTCACTAAATTTAAATTGAAAATTACTTTTGTCAGTTTCAAGTTATTTCAGTGACCATTGTGGGCTTTTCTTACCTTAACAGAAAGTTAACAACAATTTTGTCAACAACTATAATCATATTAAAACAAGCAGTATTCACTGCTAGGAAATGGCAGACTGTTAACCACATCATTTTAGCACAATTAAATTACTAGTGATATATGGTAAATATATTTACTGCAAATAGAATTTGTGAAAAAAAAATTGCTAAACTTGGCGAAATTGAATTTCAAAATGTTTGCTTAATTATTTCTACAATTTCATTGGTATCTCAAATCTTTTATTATTATTATGGATGGGAGAAAAGCACTTGCTAGTAGGAGTATTTTTTTGCCAAATTTGCCTGAGAGGTTCAATCTCCTGTAACATTTGGGGGTTCCTATATTAGCAAGGCATTCCATCTGCTTAGATCATGGTTTACCTTCTTTCTACCTTAGTGTTTTAGAAAGAATATAAGTTGAGACATTAATTAACTAAATCTCTGCAGAGTTGGTTACTAGTTTCTTTCTGATGTGGGTACGTCACGTGATTCCACCTAATAGTCAATAGTTAATTTTTCTGTATTGCCTTAACTATGATACAAGAAGCAATGGGATGAAACTTAAAGGAAAGAGATTCAGATTAGACATTAGGAAAAACTTTCTGACAGTGAGGGCAGTCAGGGTGTGGAAGAGGCTACCACGGGAGGTGGTGAGGTCTCCATCAATGGAAATCTTCAAGCGGAAGCTGGATAAACATATAGCTGGGATGATTTAGGAAAGCCTGCACTCGCAGGGGGATGGACCCGATGGGTCCTTTCACCTCTACCTTTCTATGATTACAGTGTAATAGAAAGAAATGTGGGTACTGCTCAGCTTTTTTTATGTGAGGGGATTTAGTAGAATGGTGCTGCATGAAGTTCTTTCTACAGTGTTGGTAGGATTTTTGTTACAATGATTTTTGGCTCACTAAAGGGTCTAAAGGGCAAAACTGTTGGTGGCAATAGTGACTGTGAGAAGTTCTGGAGGCCTGCCAGTTTGTCTCTGCAAGGGCAACATTACAATGAATACTTGGCAAAGGTTTTCAGACCATTTCCAGCATTCTCCGGTTTATGAAACAACCCAGGTATACCCTGATATATTCTGATAAGTTACTGTTGAGTACTTTGTGTACGGCCTCTTTCACATGCCCGTGAAAATCACGCACGTGTTTCACGGACGTGTCAAAGATGCGTATTTCCCTCGGTGACCTGTGTGTATGGCACACGTGTGCTCTCCATGTGTTATCTGTGATAACACACGGAGAACGGTAACTTTCTACCCACCTGTCCCTGGTGTCGCTGTCTGTGGTGCTGATCTTCGGTCTCCGGTCCTGCCGTCTCCCCACTGCTGCTGCTTCCGGCCGCAGTGAAGTGAATATTAAATGAGCATAATGAGCGGCGGTCGGCAGCAAGTGACAGCAGCGGCAGAGACAGGAAGACTGGAGAAGGTGAGTAAAGGTTTTTTTTTTTTAATAGACACATATTTTCTGGTCCGTGTGTGTTCCGTGTGACACGTTTCTGTTCCGTGTGACACCCGTGATGCCGGAGAAAAATGGACATGTCAGCGTGTGAAACACACGGACACACGTAAGTACGGAATGGACACACGTTCCGTGCAAAAATACTTACGTGTGCCCGAAACTATAGGACAATATATGTCAACGTGTGCCCGTGTCTTCGGTACGTGAGAAAACTGTCCATACACGTACCGGAGGCATGGACGTGTGAAAGAGGCCTACACCTGTAAGAATGACAAATGGAAGACTGATTTTCCTGACAGAAAGCACCCCATGGTGATGAAGCCAAATCGGCACCACCACCGCCACCATCTCAGTTGCCACCACCAACACAGCCACCATTTCAGTTGCGACCAGTATGGGTACCACATAGACACCACACATGACCAAGGGCAGTTAAAAATGTGGCCCAAGCCAAGAGCATGATGTGATTCCCCTTCTACCTATTATAATTTGTAATTTTTGCTTATGTGGTTTCCTGTTTTGTGTTTTATTTAAATGCAATACTATTCAGTTTGTCCTGATTTACAATTATGCCAACAATATGGCAGAGTTGGCCATTTAGGCTTCTGTTTTAGAATAAAAATTTCAAATTAATGTAATCTATTTCTTGGTTTTTTTTTATGGCATAACTGTAAAGTATCTACATATATAACACAGTATGCATTTTTTGTTAACTCATGTTTTATATTGTTTTTAAAGGAACATAATGTACATAGCTATGGCAAACCAACAGAAGAGAGTTCTCTCTGGTGTACCAAATCCAACCCCAAACCATTTAATGTCTATTGATGGCAGAAGAACTCATGAAGTTCAGCGGCAACATGAGGGACAGACACTGGATTGAGGCTTGGATCTTCATCATCACCCGCATAAACTTGGGAATTGGGGATTCAGGAGTAGTTATGTAGTATCATACAAGCTTTATTGACAACATTGTAAAATTGTACAATTAATTAGTGGACACCCATTAGTGTCCTGCATTTTACTCAAAAAATGCCAAACATACATTTCACCATTCACCGAGCACATGTCATAATGTAGTTGAAGCTAAAGAGATGGTAGTTCTGGTCAAAGCCCCTCCAACAGATGGGCAAATGTCTGAATGCTCATGCATCAGTGCGTATTGAACTTATCTGGATGGCGGTGTACAGCCCCATTCAGCAGCAGGAAATAGCCTTCTGTGGCCCTTAGAGTCATTAGAGAATGGACCCATAGCCTGTGGCACCTAAGATGACTGGGTATCTGGCACCAAAATCTATGGACAAAACCCAGTGAAACAGAACTCGCTCACCCATAAGGATTTTCTCCCATCCTGGTACCTTGTAGAGTATGTTATTATAGGGTTAAAAACAAACAGTTTATAATGTTTAATAAAGTATTTAGTGAAAACGCAGGTTAAAAATCGTATGGCAAATGGATGGCATATGAGTAAAGCATTACATGCTCAGATTGCACTCGCATTACACACTCTGTACTATATGGATTTCAATCGTCCCACTTTTCTTGATGAGAATAAGACTGATTTTCTTTTTATACGCTCAGGTGATCCCAGCCTCAAGCGTATGCTTCATCCATCCAAAATAAAGTTTAAGTTTCATTGTGTTGAACTATATCATGTCCGACTCATTGCCAGGTTAAAAAGCCACACCCTCTTAAGACAACTCAGTCTACATGACCTATAAAAGCGTATAGACATCATATGAACAAGAACAGAAGAATCTATAGAAGAAACGTCTGTCAGTCTACTGTTCCCACTGGCAAAATGTTGCTTTTTGCCAACTTCTCTTTCATTAGACTGTTGTTAACTATTGTCCTGATGAAAGTTGCCAGACTGCCTTTACTTCTCTGTTACATTGCTGCTATTGCCAGCTACCATTGCCTGCTGGAAGATATCAGAGAATTAGAAACAAGGCACTCTCAAATGGTGATACAAACGATGAATTTATTCCATAAGTCTTAAGCCCGCTTTACACGCTGCAATGTATCCTACAATGTGTCGGCGGGGTCACGTCGTAAGTGATGCACATCCGGCATTGTAAGTACATTGCAGTGTGTGACAGGTACGTGCGATTGTGATTGAACGGTAAAACGTTCATCGCAAACACATCGTACCTGTCTGTAGAATTGCACGTCAGATTGTTCATCGTACCCGGGGCAGCACACATTGCAGCGTGTGACACCCCGGGTACGATGAACAGATCTCACCTTCCTCCTGCGGCTCCCGGCCAGCTATGCGGAAGGAAGGAGGTGGGCGGGATGTTTACGTCCCGCTCAGCTCCGCCCCTCCGCATCTATTGGCCGGCTGCCGCGTGACGTCGATGTGACGCCAAACGTCCCTCCCACTCCAGGAAGTGGACGTTCGCCGCCCACATCGAGGTCGTATGGAAGGTAAGTATGTGTGACCCGGGGTTACTCGTATGTGCGGCATGTTCAATAAAAATATAACGTGCCTCATATACGATGGGGGCATTGCAAATCGCATACGAAATCGTATGCGAAATTGCAACGTGTAAAGCAGGCTTTAAAGCAACATGTCACGTTTTGACCAGGTGGCCTTCATCGGACAACTTGTTATTAAGACTGTCAGGGTAATGGTAAAGACAGGGGTATCTGTGTCGCCCTGGGCAAGCCAGGGGACACAGGTCACACACCATCACACCCTACATCTCAGTTAGGAACACCAAAGCTAAACAAAAATCCTTGTTGCCTTCCTCCAGAGGCTGATGATTCACACCAGGGGGTGGGCCAGGCGGTTGGCTCCGCTCACCGAGGAGTTCACAGCTCTGGAGGCGGGAGAAACCAGGCAGATAAGCGAGGGGAGTGAAGGAGTAAAGAGCTAAGATGAGTTAAGGAAGTGAAAGTAGAAGGAAGAAAAGTAGTAAAGGAGGAAAGCAAGAGTGGTGACAGAACAGCAAGAGTGTGCAAAAGCCTGAAGTAGTCCAGCTGTGTGCAGGACAGGTCAGCAAGGTCAGCAACGGCGGTGACTGTCTGGAGGGGGACCGTTTGGAAGTTCCTGGAAGGACCCCAGAGGCTGTGTGCCCGGCGGTCTGGAGCAGTGTTCCGAAGGACAGTCAGCACCAGGGCAGGGGCCTCTCGGACCCCGGCAAGGCTTGGAGTCGCCAGAATTTGCCAAATCCGTCAGTGAAGGGGACGTAGATCCCCCAACAACCAAGTCCCGATTGAAGGCAACAGCCCAGCCAGTGTAAGAGAGACACCGCCACCGCCAAGGCACCAGTTTCTCAGGGCCAGCGCCTGCGGGCAAAGAGTAGAGCTCCTCCGGTCCAGCTTGAAGCCGGGGAGCGGGTTACCGGTGGGGACCCATCGCAACCAACAAATACACAAAGGTGCTAGGAAGAGGGACATCACCGTCACCTACTGGGAGAGCAAGTGCAGCCGTCCGTGGGACCGTCTTACCAGCCGTTTGGTTTACCGTAAAAACTGTGTCAACGTCTCAGGCTGAGTGAGTACCACAGTGCCGCAAGGCACAGCGCTGCCCCCGCGTCCCTGCGCCCACCAGGCCCTGCACCCCCCAAGCCATCACCGGGCCCCGGGATCACCAACCCCTACCCACGGAGGGGCAACACAACACCTGGCTGCTCCACATCACCATCCCCGGGATCCCCATCCAGAGCAGCGGTGGTGCAATCACCACAACCGTGGGTGGCGTCACGGCCAATAAACAATCCCCACACCCAACCAATCCCTTTCACTCACGGGCGAGGAGTGCCGCTCGAGAAACCCCCGGGATCCGGCCCACAGCTCGAGCCACCACTGAGCAGCAACCGCCGGACCCGAGCAGAAGGGGTGAGCGTAGTGTGCTGACACCCTCCTCCCCGCCCGCGACAACTTGGCATCACGAACAGGATCTTACCACTCTGCCGTCTGGTAGAGGTGCGCCTTGTTACCGCCGGAGGTATCCGGCAGAAAAATTTCAGAAGCCGCCATCTTTGGCGCGAAAAGTTCCCGCTCGAGCGTCTTCTCGAGTAGTAGAGGCGCGAAGGCCAAAACCCCGCCCCGAGAAAGGAGGGGCCGGAAAGAGCTAAGGGGGACGCGATGGCGGCTGGACGCATGTAGCTGCAGCTATAAAAGCAGGGACACCAGGACTCTGCAGACATACCGTTTCTGGAAAAAGAAGCCATCATGTGGATGCCGTCCCGCGACACCGTAGCCCCCGCGCCTGGAACCGCGGCGTGGGTGGAAATCCGAACCGCGCAGCTCTACCAAAGGCTGCAGGTCAGGATGCAGCTCCTCATGGAGGAGTGAGAGGCCGACATGGCGGACGTTGTAGCCACCGTGCGGAGACGCGAGGAGGAGGCGGAGAAAGGGAGGGTGAGTGACCCACGTCCCGATGCCCTTGAAGGGCCAGTCATCGCGGCTGTGGGGCCCGGTCCAAGCCCTCTCCCCCCGTTGCCTCCCTCGCCACCCATCCCGGAGGCCGTGACCCCGCCACTAGGCCTGCTACCACCGCAACCGGTAGCAGTACCCAGCGTCCCCACCCAGGCGGGTCAACCTGTAGCCGGAGCCCGCAGTACACCGGAGGTGTTACCGTGGAAGATCCCGAAAGTTGAACCGGAGGCATCCCCTGAAAAATCCCCCGAGCCGGAGCCGATGACCCGCTCCGAGCCGAAGGCCCAGCAGCGGAAAGCCCCTATGCCCATCCCCCACACCTCGGCTGAGGTAGCGCCGGGTTGTTGTTGCAAAGCAGCGCCCAAGGCCAAGACACCGCGGGACATGCCGCCCCGATTCCTGACAGTGGGCAACGTCCAGGATGTCCCGCGGGGCCCGACCCGTGCGCCTGCGCTGGCAGCAACGCCATATTGGGATAGGGAGCCGATACCGCTGGGCCTGGAGATCGCCGAGAGGGAGCGGAAGAAGGCCGAGCTGGTGGCCCGAGCTATCCGAGAAAAAGAAAATCTCCGCCAGGCCACGTTCCGTGTCCGGGGACCGTTGTACGAGGGGCAGGTGAGGCGGTTTGATGTCCGCCGGGGCTACGGGTTCATCTATGAACCGGGCCTGGAGGCCGAGGTGTTTGTAGCCCGGCGGGATGTGAATACCCACCTGCCCGAGGAGCATCCTGGCCGCAACCTAATGCCGGGAGACCTTGTGTGGTACACCCGACACTGCGGAGAGAGGGGGTGGTTTGCCCTGGATGTGAAACTACGGGGCAGCCAGGAGAGCAGAGTGAGCTCGGCACCCCCTCCCTCGGATGAAGCTGAAGGCCTGGAGTAGGGCAGCGGAGCACCGTTGTCCAGTCCCCGTTGGGACCACCACTTTGTTGTTTGTTGAAAAGTTTGAAAAAGTTGAAAGAATTATAAGAAAAATGATACCGTGAAAGTAACCTGATTTGCTTTGTGATTTGCAACCGGCCGGAGCCGGCACCGTTGTCCCCGTGGGACCGTTAAAAAGTTTTGCATGGGCACTATCCATGGACAAGCCCGTGAACTTGCAGGGCACCCACAAACGTTAAGTGGCTTGTAAATATGTTGTTTGCCGTTACCGTTTTCCGCAATGCCGCCTCCGGAGAGGCAGGTTGGAGGGAGGGCCCTCAGCAGAGCAGGCTGGGGCCCAGCCACCAAAGGAACCGGTGGCTACCCTCTGGAGGGAAGGACAGATCCCGCTCGGGTACCGTGTGCTGGACTGTGGGTCAAGGGGTGCTGCCTGGGCTTTAGGGGCAGCATCAGGGCCAGGTTGCTTGGGTGGGAGAGAGCGGAAACCGTAACCGTAAACCGTTATGCAACGTTAAAGTAAAAGTGCCTCCCGTTAAGGGAAGAGTTATTAAAAATGTACATATGTTATTATTTTACCATGTTATCTTTTGCAGAAAAATAAAACCGGTGTTGGACGGCAGCCCGCGGACGGTCTGCATTTTGCTAAGGGGGAATGTGTCGCCCTGGGCAAGCCAGGGGACACAGGTCACACACCATCACACCCTACATCCCAGTTCGGAACACCAAAGCTAAACAAAAATCCTTGTTGCCTTCCTCCAGAGGCTGATGATTCACACCAGGGGGTGGGCCAGGCGGTTGGCTCCGCCCACCGAGGAGTTCACAGCTCTGGAGGCGGGAGAAACCAGGCAGATAAGCGAGGGGAGTGAAGGAGTAAAGAGCTAAGATGAGTTAAGGAAGTGAAAGTAGAAGGAAGAAAAGTAGTAAAGGAGGAAAGCAAGAGTGGTGACAGAACAGCAAGAGTGTGCAAAAGCCTGAAGTAGTCCAGCTGTGTGCAGGACAGGTCAGCAAGGTCAGCAACGGCGGTGACTGTCTGGAGGGGGACCGTTTGGAAGTTCCTGGAAGGACCCCGGAGGCTGTGTGCCCGGCGGTCTGGAGCAGTGTTCCGAAGGACAATCAGCACCAGGGCAGGGGCCTCTCGGACTCCGGCAAGGCTTGGAGTCGCCAGAATTTGCCAAATCCGTCAGTGAAGGGGACGTAGATCCCCCAACAACCAAGTCCCGATTGAAGGCAACAGCCCAGCCAGTGTAAGAGAGACACCGCCACCGCCAAGGCACCAGTTTCTCAGGGCCAGCGCCTGAGAAATCCCCACACCCAACCAATCCCTTTCACTCACGGGCGAGGAGTGCCGCTCGAGAAACCCCCGGGATCCGGCCCACAGCTCGAGCCACCACTGAGCAGCAACCGCCGGACCCGAGCAGAAGGGGTGAGCGTAGTGTGCTGACACCCTCCTCCCCGCCCGCGACATATCTACCACTATGCTGCTGATCTTGATTGTAGAAAAAACATTGCTGGTCATAGTCATCAATTGGCGTGCACTTAAAATGGATAAGATACTTATAGCAGGATAAGGCACAGCCACAGTGTAAGAGAAGTTGAGGTGCACTTGTAGGTTTCCACACCATATGTTCAGAGAATTAGAAACAAGGCACTCTCAAATGGTGGTACAAACGAAGAGTGGTGCATAGCATAGCGGTGGATACCCCTTCCTTTACCATTACCCTGACAGTCTTAATAACAAGTTGTCTGATGAAGGCCACCTGGCCGAAACGTCACATGTTGCTTTAAGACTTATGGAATAAATTCTTCGTTTGTATCACCATTTGAGAGTGCCTTGTTTCTAATTCTCTGAACATATGGTGTGGAAACCTACAAGTGCACCTCAACGTCTCTTACACTGTGGCTGTGCCTTATTATGCTATAAATGCTGGAAGATATCAGACTGCACTTGCGTATCTGACACAATACTACATACAATACAATACTACACTTAAGGGTACTTTACACGCTGCGATATCGGTAACGATATATAGTCGGGGTCACGTCGGTAGTGACGCACATCCGGTGCCGTTACTGACATCGCAACGTGTGACACAAATGAGCGACGATCAACGAGCACAAAATCATTCAAAAACAGTGATCGTTGACACGTCGCTCATTTCCTTAATATCGCTGCAGCCACTGGTACCATGTTGTTCGTCCTCCCTGCGGCATCAAACATCGCTGTGTGTGACACAGCAGGAGTGACGAACATCTCCTTACCTGCCTCCACCGGCAATGTGGAAGGAAGGAAGTGGGCGTCCCGCTCATCTCTGCCCCTCCGCTTCTATTGGTCAGCCGCTTAGTGACGCTGCAGTGACGTCACTATGACGCCGAAAGCACCTCCCCCTTGAGGGAGGGATTGTTCGGCGGTCACAGCGACGTCGTGGACAAGGTATATGCGTGTGACACTGCCATAGTGATAATGTTCGCTACGGCAGCAATCAACAAATGTTGCACCAGCGACGGGGGCGGGTGCTATCGCGCTCGAGATTGCTAGCAATCGCTAGCGATGTCGCAGCGTGTAAAGTACCCTTTACTTTTCGGTTACTCCTGTGTTTAATTAATGCTCTGCTGGAAGATACTAGACTGTATTTCTGTGATTATCTGTTTCTCTGACTGAAGAGATCAGTTTCCTATACAGTTACTGTTTACATATGTAGCCACACATCCGTCTCTACTCAATTTGTGCTACCTGCTCCACTTGTTTGTTTGCTGTTCTGCTTACTCTGTGGTCCTAGTCCTCACTGATTGTTGTCCATCAACACTTGACCGGATGCTATGTCACTTCTGGTCCATACTGCTCACCCAGACCTATGGATCTCCCCAAGAGAGCCTGAAACAAAATCAAATCTGATGACCAATGAGAGCTAAATGGCCCTGAGAGCCCCACATCAGATGCATAGTCTGACTCTGCAGTAGGTAGACCCTTTGACGATATTTATGCTGCTTTCTGAAATGTGTTAATGATATGCTAGAAAGTTTTTTTTCATTGAGCCCACTCTATCTGACGATTATTGATTACTAATTTCTCATCATGGTATTTAGTTTATAATGTTGTCTCGCATGAATGGAACCAGTTTCACTTGGTAACTAAGTTTCATAAATTCTTTCTGTTTCCTACAATACAGTAAAAGGTAAAATAACCCCAAAGTTATTGTGATGGTCTCAGAATGAAGAGGCAGATTCTTCAAGTTATCTGTCCTTTCCGGTTAGAAATAAGGGTTTGTCTCCTCAGTAATGTGGGTTTGTGTTATGCTTACATGGTCCAGTGCCAGTCTTCACACATTTCTTGTTCCGGTAGCTTAATGTAAGGAAACAACAAAGATCATAGTGAACACCTGAGCTTCAATTATGCAGAAAGACAAAAAGAAGCATGAAAATCAACACTCTTAGGCTACGTGTCCACAGTAAAAGGTCCCTGCGGATTTTTTTGCCTGAAAATCCGCAACTTTCGCGGCAAATCCGCACCCGCGGATTTGCCGCGGATTTACCGCGGATTTACCGCGGATTTGCCGCGGATTTTGATGCGGATTTTATTTTTTTTTTTTTCCCCATTCAAAACAGAAAATCCGCACCAAATCCGCACCAAACAATTGACATGCTGCAGTTTGTTCCGCATCAAAATCCGCGGCAAAATCCGCAGCGGAAAAATCCGCAGCATGGGCACAGCATTTCCAAAATGCCATTGAAATGGCTGGGGAGTAGCTGTGCTGCAGATTTTCGGCAAATCCGCGCTAAATCCGCGTCAAAATCCGCGTCAAATCCGCGATAAATCCTGTAGCGTGGGCACATAGCCTAAAGAAGAAAAGTATATTAAACTTGAAAACTGTGAGTTTTATATTTTGTAAACATATTTAACATTTTTATAATTATTCCTTAAGAAGCAATAGTGTCTTGGATCCGATGATATTGACCTTTGCCATCAAAATCAGAGGTGTTCACCTTTCAAAGGTACAAGGCATGACTATACTGTGATTATTGACCTACTACTAATTTACCCCTTTCTAGTCTATATTTAGCAGGAAACCAAAAGATAAGAACAATCGATCAGGCGTCTATAATTAGCAAACAACAATTTGCTTTAATTAAGAAAACAAGACCCTGATGAAGGCTTAGAGCCGAAACATGCGACTGGGTGGACGCCATTGCAGAGGGAGTTTTGGATCACACTATTTCCAAGTATGATTTGCTTAACACTTTTTATCCATGTATCAAAAATCAAGAGTGAGAGGATTGTTGAGAGCTTAGCATTATACTGCATTATATAAATACTCTTCATGCTATTGTATATAAAATATTGGAACACAGCAACAACTCTTTACGATATATTTCCAATCTGCATTGAATTCTCAAATATTTGCATACATATACAATGGGGAGACACGAGGGTCAGTGGGTGCTTTTGTCTGCTGGCCTGGCTGTCTTCAGAAAGACCGCATGGACCAGGGCTCATTCCACGGAACACCTGCACTCCTTTCCTTGTGGGCAGAACACCAGTCATCCAACACAGGGTGAGGGAACCACACATTGGTAAGACATTATTGGTTAAAATAACATATCGTACATTCCCAGAAAGAACATAAGATGGTATAAGTGACAAAGCCTCACCTTTCTCTTGACTTGCAGGGTTTAGACTCTTCTTGACTTTGGGGCTTCCAGAGTCAACTATCCCAGTCAACAGCACCCAGCTTTGGTAGGCACCCACTGTGAGAAGATAAAAGCAAGCTTAAGAAGCTAACGGAGCTCAGCATAATAGTAACCAGGTGACCAAATTGTCTCAACCTGGGTTCTCCAAGCAAATTTGTGGGCTCAGTGTTGAGCAGTGAAACAGTTCTGTGATCCTCCAGCTGGAACTGTGGATCTTAGGCTGAAGTCCTGTAGAATGAATGTGGTGACAGGAGCAAGGCACTTTCTATACACCTCATTTCTCATTTCAGGGTATTGTGTCTCACAAGATTGGTTGGGGGGATGGCTGTTCTCTCATTTGTCATTGGTCACTAGTTCAATCTGACTGCATAATTTTTCTTTCATTTATGTAGTCAAATAGGCTGAGGCAATTCACATTTACCAGACAGGGGTCCAGTCAGTCTGACATGAAACAATTGCTAACTTCTCTTGATTTACCGAACAAAGGAACAATATGTCTGGCCTAATTAAGAACAGTTAACCCACCATTCAGGTGGCCAGACAAAGAGTCATCAGATACAATACCATATCCCTGTGTATCATTTTGGCTCTATTCTTGTTTTTTTTTTACATTTTGGATATAATATCCATGTACTCCAAACATTATTTCAATTATGTGTTCAGTATGATTAGATACATACCATGGAATGTGTGCCCCCTACATATATATTTGTATACATCTTTGTTCCCCAATTGCCTGTTTTCTTCAACAAAAGATAATTGTTGTTTACTAATTACAGACCCCTGATCACTTTTTCTTTTTTTTTGGTTTGGTGCTTTGCATGACATTAGTCCACACATCCGTATATTAATCCAAAATATATATTTGCATAATATAATTCTACAATAAATTGATTTCATATGCAATTGTTAGGCACGCAATTTCTTTCCGAGTTTTGCTTATTATATTATATCAGATAGATGATATGGAGAGACATAATAGTGTAAACAAAATATATATTATTATCAGCTCACCAAGCCTGCTGCAGACCTATAGCCGTCCTGTGGGAGATGATCAGCGCACGGATGGTCAGAAGTCACCAGGTAGAAATAGAATGTAAATCCAGCGCAATCACAAGAATTTTTTAAAAAAAATTTTTCTTCTTTATTATTGATTTTCCATAAAATCCAAGCAGGTACATGCAGCATAAGAAAATATAGATGTGCCCAGGTCAGAGCAGAGCTCTGACCTGGGCACATCTATATTTTCTTATGCTGCATGTACCTGCTTGGATTTTATGGAAAATCAATAATAAAGAAGAAAATTTTTTTTTAAAAAATTCTTGTGATTGCGCTGGATTTACATTCTATTTCTACCTGGAGACATAATAGTGTGTTACAGATACGATGCTGCACTATTGTACAGTTGCATTATACAGTCGACATCTTGCCGTAACCATCAAGATCAGAGATAAGTCCGATCTCGGCCATATAACTGCTTGGATGTCATGGTCAGTAACAACCTAGGGTCACGGAGATAGCTGGGGGCTTGAAAAAGTCTGTCTGATTGCCATCATGCCTTGTCTGCCCAAAGTCTGTCATGTATTAGAGTCTATTAGTCATTGTTTAAAGACTACCTGTCAGGTAAAACTGACAGTTATAATACATTGCAATACAAAGGTAACGCAAAGCATTTTCAAAGCAGTTAGATCAAACATTCAAGTACCACAGAGGTACTAAAAAAATGTAAAAAAAACAATTTCCATAAACCTTATGGAATAATCGCTACTTCTTTATCAATGGGTGCTATGAAAATAAAATGTTATGTTTTACACAGTAACAGAAAAGACTAAAGACTGATTTACACGCAGAGACATCGCTAGCAATATCGCTGGTGAAAGCACCCGCCCCCATTGGTTGTGCGTCACGGGCAAATCGTTGCCCGTGGCGCACAACATCGCTAGTACCCGTCACACATACTTACCTTCCTAGTGACGTCGCTGTGGCCGGCGAACCGCCTCCTTTCTAAGGGGGCGGTTCATGCGGCATCACAGCGACATCACACGGCAGCCGTCCAATAGAAGCGGAGGGGCGGAGAGCAGCTGAAAGAAAGTGACGCCCACCTCGTTGCCGGAGGACGCAGGTACGCTGTTGTTCATCATTCTCGGGGTGTCACATGTAGCGATGTGTGCTGCCTCAGGATCGACGAACAACCTGCGTCCTGCAACAGCAACGATATTTGGGATTAGAACGACGTGTCAACGATCAACGATTAGGTGAGTATTTTTGATCGTTAGCGGTCGTTCGTACGTTTCACACGCAACAACGTCGCTAACGAGGCCAGATGTGCATCACGAATTCCGTGACCCTAACGGCATCTCGTTAGCGATATCGTTGCGTGTAAAGCCCCCTTAAAAATATAACAGAACTGATGTTTTTTGGGCATCTTAAAAAAGGAAACAGTCCCAAATACCCTAAAATGTAACAAACTGAGTCTACTGATTTTCCCACACAAAAAATAAGTCTTCATACAGCTAATGTAATGTTTTCATTGTTCAAAAGTAATAAAACATAAAAATAATATAAATTTGTTATCACCGTTATCATTACAAGTAAACATTTATAAAGCACGATCAATCAAATAGAAAAAAAGCCTGAAGGACCAAAGGGAAAATTGCTGTTTTTTTCTATTTTGCTCCTCCCCGCTAAAAAAGTAATAGATGTTAATTACATTAGTCAAAAATGGTTGCAATAAATATCACAACTCACCTTGCATAAAATAAGC
The DNA here is from genome assembly GCF_048569485.1 of Anomaloglossus baeobatrachus. Taxonomy (NCBI): domain Eukaryota; kingdom Metazoa; phylum Chordata; class Amphibia; order Anura; family Aromobatidae; genus Anomaloglossus; species Anomaloglossus baeobatrachus. Next base: position 73,424,275 of record NC_134357.1, read on the forward strand.
AATATTTTTTGACTAGTGGGTCACTTTACATGAAATCCTTAATTGATACAGTAGTGTATATCATATACGTACATCTACATGACAAACACAAATCATGTTTATTGGTTCTTCTATATTGTATAATGCAATTTGTGAAGAGGTGTTGGGATCACCTTTAAAGAGCACCAGTCACAGCAGAAGAAGCTGAGCATATTGATATAATAATATAATAATAAAATAATATTTATTCATTTATATAGCGCTATTAATTCCACTGCGCTTTACATACATTGGCATTGATATGTGGTTTTGTGTGTTAAAATCCATCCAGTATTTTATTCATTTAATCCTTGCTCTTTGCACGTGTAGCAATCCAGTGGGAAATCCCTACTTTCAGATTTCTCCATATTCTGTATTTTCTTGTATTTATTGTTGCACTTTTACAGATTTTTTAATCCACATGGCCCAACACTATGATGATATCTATAACCTAAGGTTGGGGATTCCCTCGAAGACAGGTTACATCAAAGTGACTGCAAGTTATACAGCCTGACGACTACTATGCTTCTATGGGATTCTGCCACAGCTAACTATAATTATTATTTATTATTATAGTAGCATTTATTCCATGGCGCTTAACATGTGAAAGGGGTATATATAATTGGGACAAGTACAATAATCATAAACAATACAAGGCACAGACTGGTACTGGAGGAGAGAGGACCCTGCCCCCGAGGAGTCACAGTGTCTCTCTCTCTCGCTCTCTCAAGTACTCGAGTACCGGTAGTTGCATCCGGAGGACGAGAGGACTGCAAGTCTCTGTCCACCCCACACCCGGAGGCGCAGCTTGTAAAGTCAGGACAGGGAGCCCGGATAGACAGAACGGCACCTGTAATAGTCCACGCAGCCCGCCATACGGGGAAGGTAACAAATTACCTCAGAACAGCAGAACGGGTCTCAGTATACGGAAACAGTGGGACCCCGGTTACACCAACAGAGCGTAGGGAGCAGGCCTCATTACTCATCTGGCCAGTGTGAGACCCCCGACTGCTTCCAGGCCACTGGATCAACATTACCACCTGTAACAGGCTCCCTGGACTTCACTGTTGGTAAAGACAAGTAAAGGAGAAGGTAAAGAGAATCATTGTCTGTCTGTTCCTTTATATCGCCCTGTCGGCCCTGCACCTCGTCCACAAACACCATAGACTTTACCAAGCACCAAAGGTTGCCCCGGGGAATCTCACTCTACCTGTGGAGAGCAAGAAACACCTCAGCTGCCATAACATCAGCCCCGGAGGTCCCTTCAAGCAGCTGGGGCTCCATAGCTGCAAATTACCAAAGGTGACGTCACGAATAAAGTTGATCGAACGGCCAATAATCCGGGGCCGGCGGATCACTGACAGATATAAAAAATAATCCCATCCTCTCCGGAATCCAGTGCCCATATAAGTCAATGGTGACTGGAATCCGGAGGGCTAAAACGTTTGTGGAGGGGCTAGGGGGCTAGGAGCGAGCACGGCATACTCACCGAGGCGCTGTCATGGCGGCACACTCCTTCCGGGTCACGTTGTTACCTTCCAGAGCCGACAATTCAATATTCATGGTTTTCCCCGCCCACCGGCTCGCGTTGGTTGCAGCTAGACACGCCCCCACCCTGAGTGTCAGTGTGTCAGCTAACTGCAACCAATCACAGGCGCCAGGACGGCCGGTGGGCGGGGAAAGCAGTGCACTGTCGGTCACGGTGGTAAACACTCGGCAGCACAGCTATAGTGCGCGGCTGCACCCCCAGCCGTCGCGCTGTATGTGTGCCCAGAGTCACACGTGCGATGCTTTGCCGGGTTCTGCCATGGCAGACTCGCGTGAGTCCCTCGCACGTATGATTCCGGTGAAAGTCAAAAAACGATGTGCGGTCCCCCCTAATCTTCACATCCAGCCATGATACCGCCGGCTCAGCCCCACAGCCATCCGGTATGGTCGCATATGTTAGACGCGACCATACCGGTGTACGCTACTGGCTCTTCCCGCTGGCGTGATGCGGTGCCAGTCGGGGTAATAGCAGGGGTTAGCAGCGGTGCACGGCTGCTGCTAAACCCTAGGTTTGTGTGATGGTACAGGCGTCTATCAGATACCTGCATCACACAAACCTGTAAATGACAGTAAATAAACACAGACACAGGGAACAATCCTTTATTTGAAATAAAGTACAAAACACTCCTCCTTCACCACTTTACTAAGCCCCAAAGAAACCCTGCAGCTCCGATGTAATCCACAGGAGAAGTCCCGCGGCGACACATCCGGCTCTCCTACATCTCAGAGCGAGCAGCTATAGAGCACGGCTGACCACTCTGGGTGCAGCCCATTACTGAGCCGCGATAAGCGATGACCGCGGCAGAGACTGTCACAGGCTGGGGGCACATCAGCCAGGAACCAATCACAGCTGTGAGGACGGCCGGTGGGCGGGGAAAACACGGAAAGCTGTGTGATTGCGTGCACAGCACAGGAAGTGAAAGTACGACCCGAAAGCAGAGTGCCGCCATGACACTGACAATGAGTATGAAACGCTCATTTATTTATTGGTTTTTTTTTTCATTTTTATTAACTGCCGATTCCGGATCGTGCAGCCAGAATCCCGTGCCCGGGTCCAGCCCTGGGATAGCCCTGAAACCACGTGGATCCGGACGTTTACAGCCCGGGTCCGCTCAGCACTAGTCACGAATCTTATATAAACATTATCACCATCTCACCCAATATCGCCATATTTTGTATTGCCTCCACCAGGGTCACGGTTTCGGGCCCCGCCACCGCTGACTACCCCGGACTAGTCCGGCCCGACACCGAGTCACCTAAGGCTCTGGGGTGGGCGAGTCATTAGTAATGGAGAGGCATCTATCAGACACCACTATTACTAACCCAGTATAGAGTTAAAAAGCACACACAGGTAAAAATAGTTTATTTGAATAAAAAATTCACACACTCCCTCGTTCACCAATTTATTGATTAAAAAGAAATCCTGGAAGTTCCGACGTAATTCAATGGAGGAATGTCCCACGACGTCCATTGATTTCTCTGGAGCCTCGTTCTGAGAATGTTCTCAGAATGAGGCTCCATAGGTCACTGCCAGTCAGCGGCGGGCACAGAATTTCTCAAGAGCGGTGACATCAGTAACTGTGAGCCCATGTCATTTTTTAAAATTTATTCCTGAGTCCCGAACCAAACTTTTAACTTTAAAGGGTGCTTTACACGCTGTGATATTGCTAACAATTTATCGTCGGGGTCACGGTGTTTGTGACGCACATCCGGCGCCGTTAGCGATATCGCAGCGTGTGACACGTACGAGCGACCTTAAAAACGATCACAAAAGTGGTAAAAATCATTTGAAACAAAAAAATTGATGTTTGCTTAGTAGCGATGTTGTTCGTCGTTCTTGCGGCAGCACACATCGCTATGTGTGACACCGCAGGAGCGACGAACATCTCTTTACCTGCATCTACCGGCAATGCAGAAGGAAGGAGGTGGGCGGGATGTTACGTCCCGCTCAACTCCGCCCCTCCGCTTCTATTGGCCGGCCGCTTAGTGACGCCGCAATGACGTCGCTATGACGCTGTACGCACCTCCCTCTTGAGGGAGGGATTGTTCGGCGGTCACAGCGACGTCTCTGACAAGGTATGTGCGTGTGACGCTGCCATAGCGATAATGTTCGCTACGGCAGCGATCACCAAATGTCGCACGAGCAACGGGGGCGGTTGCTATCACGCTTGACATCGCTAGCAATCGCTAGCGATGTCGCAGCGTGTAAAGTACCCTTAAGTCTGGCTGAATCTTACAAATCCAAACTTTCACGGGTCCCCTCATCTCTAAATCTTATCAGACAAATTTGTTTCTTTCTCACCATGGACTTCATCTTTGATTCTCAAAATTCTTAATTTTCAGGTAAAATCTGTCTTCAGTGAACACAGAATTTTATATTACTGAAATAGGGGAGGGCAGTTGCTACTGACAAGGTACTACTGTAGAAGGCAGCGACTGGAGGAGGGAGGAGCTAAAAGCAGAGCTCCTCCTTCAGCCTTGAAACCAACTGACCTCTTCTATCTTGGTAATATAATGTTCACTGAAGACAGATTTTAGCCGGGAATTAAGAAATTGGAGAATGAAAGATCAGTCCTGGTGGAGAAAGAAGCAAATTTGCCTGATAAGATATATAACAAAGTTGCTTATTTTCATGTGTACTATGGATTTATGAAATAAAAATTAAAATGAAGGCCATGCTTTAAGGATGTCTTCAGGCTCAGCATGCCCGAGTAGTGTCATTAACTACCTTAGATCAATAGTAAAATGAGTGTCAGCTCTGTTGTCTAAATTCTATAGAAACACCATCATAAATAATATGGTCACATATCGCCTACGCATGTGATAGTTCTCTTGCTACTAATGTACAAGTATTTTTTTTGGTTTATTCTTGCCTGTCTAGCACTGCGCTGGTAGTGGTCAGATAGGCTACAGGGTATGAGCTATAGCACTATAATATATAGTACACACCTTATAGTCTACAGAGATTTCACAAAAAGTGCACAAAATATTTTTCATCTTCAAATTTTCTTAGAAAGAAGCATTAAAAACAATAGCGCTCTGAAGACACATTAGTAACTTAAGAAATGATAAATTGTCTTAATAAGTTTCTACCGGGCCAGAGCTCAAAAAGTCACCCTTTGCCTGGGCAAAAAAGATATTAGCGCAATTCATCAATTACGTGCTGTGTCGTACTCCATGTGGCTAATTAGTAATTCATAAAGACACAAAAGACACAAAAGAAGTGTGTAGAGCGCTCCAACAAAGAGTTAGCCGATTGAACATATTCTTGCTCCATTATTATCTTTTAATTATTTCTATTAAAGAATTAACGAGTGACCATTGTTTTAATTTATTTTTCCATAACTGAGAATAATAAATATATAAAACCTTACAATATATCTTATTAGAGAAATCTGCTTCTGTCTCTTGCAGGCCTGATATTTATTCTCATAATTTTCCATTCACGGGTAAAATCTGTCATCAGTAAACACAGTTTTTCTAATTACTGAGATAGGAGATGGTAGTTGGTGCTCCTAAGGTTTTATGGAGACCTGGAAGTGTCAGGAGAACTTGCAGCAGAATGTCTGTGTCTGCCATTAGTTCCTTGCGCCTCCATCCCTCTCCATTGAATCTTATAAACACCAAATGTCATCTCCTATCTTAAGGCTGCTTCACACACAACAATATCGCTAGCGGTCTCGTTAGCGATGTGACACGCCCAGATTATTGTTACGATTTGCCGAGATCGCACATAGGTCGTTTTGTTGCGGTCACACGTACACATCTCACAAACGACGCTACATCATTCAGCGATATATTGTTTGACCAAGGCGGTCATGTGGATGTTGTTCGTCGTTGGCAGGGTGTCAAACGTAGCAATATGTTTGCTGCGTTCCAAACGACGAACAATATTTTGAAACTGAACGACGTGTCAACGATCAACAATTTTCACCTTATTTGCAATCGTTCGGAGTCGCACGTAGGTGTCACACGCAACGCTAGCGATGACGGAAGTGCGTCATGAAAACCGTGATCCCGACAACATATCGTCAGGTAAATCGTAGCATGTAAAGTGGCCTTTAGTAATGTGATAATCTGTGTTTGTAAATACAAATTTGATACATTTTTCCCATGAATTCGATGTGAAAGATCAGTGGAGGAGGAGAAAGAGGCAGATTTCATAGACTATGTTTTGAGAGGAAAATTTAACCCCGCGCTTAACAGTTATTCGCCAAAAAACCTGCTTACATTAATGTCAATGGAGCTGGGAATGGATCTGTTACTATAGACTCATATTATGGACAAAGAAAGAGACACACAGAGAGACCCATATACACAGAAAAAGACACACACAAAGAAAAGAGAGACACACACAGGAATAGACACACACATAAAGAGTCACACAGAAAGAGAGACACACAGAAAGAAACACGCCCACATAAAGAGGCACATACACAGAAAGACACACATACGCAGAAAGACACAAACACAGAAAGAGACACACAGATAAAGAGACACAGACAGAAAGAGACACATACACAAAAAGAAACACATAGAAAGAGACACACACATGCAGAAAGACACACATCAATAGACAATCACAGAAAGAGAAACACACACACAGAAAGAGACACACACAGAAAGAGACAGAGACAGAAATAGACACAAACACAAAAAGAGACAGAAAGAGACACACACTAAAAGACACACACAGAAACTGTTTGGATGTTTGAGGTAACATATTGGCTGTTTTGACAGTTACCCTGGATATTTATCGGGTGGTCTATAGCAACCAATCACAGCGCTGCTTCTATTTTGTTAGAGGTCAAGGAGCTCTGATTGGTTGCTATAGGCAATGAAGGACTTGTTAGGGACAAGAAATGAAAGGAGAAACTGGGTCCTCCATAGATAAAATTTTATTGCTTAATTCAGTTTAAAATCCATGTTAGGAAGAATAAAAAATATACTCAAATGCATTTTAGGCAAAACGCCCTTGTTCACTGAATATCTTGGTGTGACGACTGACGGACATCAGTTGTATCTCTCTGGAAGGGACAGGAAGACTTTATTCTGCTGGGTGAATTGCAGCATTTGATGAGTCTGTTTAGGTATCTTACGGTGGTCTATAGTTCGTCTGTCATCGAAAAATCCCCTGATGAACCCCCAGGGTGAGTTAGGAGGGAGCGAAATGCATCGGGTGGCTGAGAGTTTTTGCGAGCAAGCTAAGTAAAACAGTCAGCTTGACCTAACTAACAATTCAAGTATTATTATTTTTTATTATTATAGCGCCATTTATTCCATGGCGCTTTACAGTGAAAGAGGGTATACGTACAACAATCATTAACAGTACAAAACAGACTGGTACAGGAGGAGAGAGGACCCTGCCCGCGAGGGCTCACAGTCTACAGGAGGAGAGAGGACCCTGCCCGCGAGGGCTCACAGTCTACAGGAGGAGAGAGGACCCTGCCCGTGAGGGCTCACAGTCTACAGGGAATGGGTGATGGTACAATAGGTGAGGACAGAGCTGGTTGCGCAGTGGTGTACTGGACTGAGGGCTATTGTAGGTTGTAGGCTTGTTGGAAGAGGTGGGTCTTGAGGTTCCTCTTATCTAACATGTTCATTTATAAATGTTCCATAGTAAGAATGTAGTTAAATGTAAAAATCCACATTAGTACAGGGACATTTTTCTTATTAGTCTGTTAAATACTATGTTCTAGTCCATAGTTTGCATTTTAGATGGCTCCATGCGTTTTTTATTGTCACACATATGTTCATATTTGTTACCACATTTTTTAGCACATAGTTTGCAGTTGGTGGTGGGTACCTCATATAGTGGAGAGAAGGGTCATTTAGGGTCAGCTACAGTTGAGTGGGGGGTACCCAAAAAATTAAGGTACCCTCCTCTGTTAGGTAGGGTGTAAATTTAGAGTGCATTTATTTCAGGATCTCCCTCATGGGTTTCTATCAGACCTACTTGTGACTCTCCATATCTCTACTCTCCACCCCTAAGGTATCGGCGAGCTCACTTTGAACAATGCTGTCCTTGTTTTGTGTTTGTTTTGTTCTTTCTGATCTCAGATGACCCAGATACTGGCCACCACTGTACAGGGTATGATAATACACTACAGATCATTTTGGAATGCCCATGTGTGGCGCCCCTGCGGCTTCAGTCGCCACAGGGTACTGCATCTCATTTAAGGTGCAGTATTCATCTAGAGTAAGGGGGGGTTAACCACCGGCATTTTCACATTTCACTTTATATACAGCTTAGGTACGCTCCCATTGGGGACTGGAGTAAGGGGGTGGCCATCATGAAGCATGGGACTTTCCCGGTCACTTCGACAACCACCTGGGGGGCGGGCACCAATTGGGGTAGAAGTAGGAGCAACTCTAGAGGGTGCTTTACACGAGACGAGCTATTGTGCGATGCATCGTCGGGGTCACGGTTTTCGTGATGCACATCCGGCATCGTTCACGACGTCATCTCGTGTGTTACCTCCGAGCGATGCAGTATCGCTCACAAATCGTGAGTCGTGTACTCGTCGCTCAGTTTCAAAAAATTGTTTAATTAAAATGGTGTCGGTTGTTCATCGTACCCGGGATAGCACACATCGCTCCGTGTGACACCCCGGGAACGATGAACAAAGCTTACCTACGTCCCGTAGCTTCCGGCGGCTGTGTGGAAGGAAGGAGGTGGGCGGGATGTTTACGTCCTGCTCATCTCTGCGCCTCCGCTTTTATTGGCCGGCGGCTGTTTGACGTCGCTGTGACGCCGAACGTCCCTCGCCCTTCAGTAAGAGGATGTTCGCCGCCCACAGCGAGGTTGCTCAGCAGGTAAGTACGTGTGACAGGGGTTTCATGACTTTGTGCGACACGGGCAGCGATTTGCCTGTGACGCACAAACGACAGGGGCGGGTACGATCGATCGTGAAATCGCTCAATCGGTCGTCTCGTGTAAAGCAGTCATTACACAAACTTCAGTCAAGTCGGGACTACAGTTCTGGCAACATGACACCACCTACTTCCTTCTTTCTTCTTTACGGAGCCTATGGCTTTGAGTGGGAAGCTCAGCCCGGGTTCCTCACTTCTGGAGGGACATCCCTTGGAAAAGGACACTTTCAAATACTGATGGCCATCTCTAATTTATCCGGGATCGGCTGGAGCCCATCCCGGCAGAGACTGGTACTCCTGGGCAACCAAAGGACAGTGAGTAAAAACCTGGTACCGCAACTGCCGTGTCCATCTTTCATTGCCGGCGCCGGGACCCCGCGCTTCAGCGCCAACGGTCATAACCGTCCCTCATCATCCTCCCCGGGCCCGGTTTACCTGCGGGGAGCAGAACTATTCTTGGTACAACACCATCAGCCCCGGAGGACATCACCCGCAGCAGCGGCTAATCCCTGGCTGCGTACCACAGGTGGCGTCACGAGACAAACTACTGTTCCATCATCCTCCTCCCTCTTATTGTACACCTCGGGGCCATGATGCTGGGCAGGGCCACCAGTGACATCCCAGACCCAACAACACCGGCCCAGCGAAGAGTTTATTTAACCCCTTGCCCAATGGAAAATGACATTAATCTGCTTTTTTCATGCTTTAGCAGTGTGGGATCTCTTGTTGGGCAGGTTTTTTGGTGGAAACCGCAAATCGAAACCTTAAAATGTTTGAACTTGAGAGAAACAGCAGATTTCAGGAAATTTGACTTGAGCTCAATCATCCGCTGATCTCCAGTGATAGCCTTTACATGAAGAAACAGCCTTCATATTGATATTTATAACTAAAACTATTATGTCATGTCGCTAGGTTATGCAAAAAGATCCGTGGAGGATGCTTACCTAGAAAAGTCTCTTGGCCCTGTTTCCCTTTCAAGTGTCATACCTTCAAGATCCTAATGCCATATTAATAGTGCAAATATGGAAAGAAACCTGACTATAATGTACATACGTTTTTAACAAGGATGTATTTGAGAACCAACAAGGGCCAATCCACTGTGATAAATTGTGTGGGCTCCAATTTGTTTTGTCTCAAACCTAAATGTGAACTTGCACTTTAAATCTATTGTTCTATTATTTCACATATAAGTAAATAGCACAACTTTTTTTGTTTATTCTATTACATTTTAGGCAGTCAACAAAATTATTTTAAGATTTTGCTGCTTAGGCTTCATTAGAGAACCATAAAAAAATATGATCTGCTGACCTAAAGCGTTCTAAGTGAGAACCGAATCCTGGCTGTCACAATATGGAACTTATCCCTTTTATTTCCTTGGGAATAATGTACACAGTCTGGCGATGACTAAGTTGTTTTTCTATTTTCTTAAGTGGAACTATACATAAATATGTTTTCTGAAGTTCAACATATGGTTCACAAATCTTCATTGATGTCACATCTAAAGAAAAGACTTAAGGAACAAAACTGTGTTCTCATAAATGCTGCCTGCGATAATAAGATATTGGAACAAATGGAAAATAGTCCGGATTTTGTATTTATTTTTTTAGGGTTTTAATAATATATCCATCAGAATTTTGTGCACAAATAAAAACGAAAGTGTCTCTATAGTAACAGACTACAAACATGTTATATGTAGTCTAATCTTAAGCGGGCTTTACACGCAACGACATCGCTAACGAGATATCGTTGGGGTCACGGAATTCGTGACGCACATCCGGCCTCGTTAGCGACGTCGTTGCGTGTGAAACGCAGGACCGACCGTTAACGATCAAAATTACTCACCTAATCGTTGATCGTTGACACATCGTTCTAATCCCAATTATCGTTGCTGTTGCAGGACGCAGGTTGTTCGTCGTTCCTGCGGCAGCACACATCGCTACATGTGACACCACAGGTACGAAGAACATCACCGTACCTGCGGCCGCCCGCAATGAGGAATGAAGGAGGTGGGCGGGATGTTCGGCCCGTTCGTCTCTGCGCTTTCGCTTCTATTGGGCGGCCGCTTAGTGACGCCGCTGTGACACCAAACGAACCGCCCCCTTAGAAAGTAGGCGGTTCGCCGGCCACAGCGACATCGCTAGGCAGATAAGTATGTGTGCTGGGTATAAGCGATGATGTGCTCCACGGGCAGCGATTTGTCCGTGACGCACACCTGACGGGGGCAGGTGCTTTCACCAGCGACATCACTAGCGATGTCGCTGTGTGTAAAGCCTGCTTTACTGTCCTCCTTCATTCCATCTTATCTCTACTTCTTAGGGCACTTTCACATTGCGTTATTACCTACGTTCTCTGGTCCTGTCGGAGCATCCATTCGAACCCCCCTGCAAAATAGATTTCGAATGCATGATAGGGCCGTTGACTGTAATGGAGCAAACGGAGTCACTGTGTGCTCTTCCTGCACTATTTTCGGGCGTATATGGTTTTTGCAGGTTGACACCCAGACGTAGTAGGGAAGTACCAAGTGAACAGCGAAAGGGAAGAGAAGCCCTGCGTCTACGGAAGGGGGAGATGGTGACCCCAGGCCAAACCTCCAGCTGTTGCCTGGGGTCTCTCACAACGCTAGATAGATTTCACACCTATGCCCCGAGCTGAATACCTGACCCTAGGATGAATCTAGCGCTGGGCCCCAGATAGGGAACGAATTGGAGGAGTTCTTCGTAAACCCCACTAAACACTAAAGAAGACACAGGAAGCACGCACACACGGGGAAAGTGTCTAAACAACTTTTCAGATGCCTCAGCAAGAAGTTCAACAAATAATAGCAATGATCCTACAGATGAGTGCAAGCCGCCTGCTTGCATCCAGAGCTTGTGAAGGAACTGAATATCACCAACACAGGTCCAGGGAAAATGAGAGTATGTAAACCCAAAGGGAAATATAGATGATCAGCAGCTGAAGTGAAGAGGAGCTCCACTGGGTCATAAGGGAAAAAGATGAACACCCAGCAGAGGGAATACGTAGTACACTGAATACTGACAGCAGGAATAATAGAAAGTCAGGGAGCGTTTTGCGCATCCAAACACTGTGACCTTCTATTGCCAGAAACCACAGGACTGTCTGTCATCTGTGACACCCGTGACAGTTGACATGTTCAGTAATCATCCGTTAGAACATATCCAGCAGCGATCCATTGACAAAAAAATTGTGCAAACATAATTTTTTTGTCCATTTTTTTAAAAAAACTGATTTCAGCTGGATCCGTTTTTTAAACATTGAAGTATATGGAAAATGGATCATTTTTCATATACTTGCATGCAAAAAAAAATACATACAGCAGAAATCGGAGACTGCATGACGTTTGTTTGTAGTCTGCTACCATGGGAACACATAAAACATTAAGATTATTCATAAAGGTGCTTCTTTTTTCAGAAATTATACATTGAAAATAGGGATGTAGGTTGAGAAGATGGACATAACCTTTCAGGTCTCATGTACACAGTTTTGGGGGGTTTGCAATTATATTTTAAACCGGAAATTCTGGGCTTTCAACATGTTCTATAAATGAGTCAGACATTTATCTGAAATAAAAGGGAGAGAAAAGAAATGTTTCCAGGCTATTGTTCCGAAGTGGACAGGTAACGTTTGATCATCTGTCATGTTATTTCACGCAAACAATAAGAGTGCTTGGTAGGATCGCGTCTCTTCAGCTGTCACATCCTTTATCTAAAACAGTGTCCAATACTATCACATTTCGAAACTGTGGCACAGAGGCAGAAATGGCTTTGATTTATTAAACCTCTTCATCTAACATTTCCAAGACAGTTGCTGGAGCAAGATCTCCGAACAATAAGGATTTTCTTATGCCTCTATTACCATTAGTGAGTTGGGTGCATGAATTTAACTTCCTGGCCTAGGGTCCACGTACCCCGTCGTGCCCTGGCCCCTGCCCGGTGATGGCTCAAGGCCGCCGGCTGCCCTCTTCGGCAGTCCGTGCCCCTTGACACCATCCCCTGCGACCGTGGTTCCAGCTCCTACCAGGCCCAGACCAACGTCTGCCACCTAGTAACTTCAGGAGCCCTGCTCCAGACCAGTGACCTCTCCCTCTCGGGGAGTCACTTCCACACCACCTTCTCCTTCCACTCCTGTTTCACTTCTCTCACCTTCCCCCACCAACCCCGCATCTGGTCGGCCCTATTCCCTTCAGGCCCCCAATGGTGTGTCTGGTGGGTTCAGTGTAAAGTGTTTGTAGGATTTTGACTGGCTAAGCTGTTAGCAACACCAAAGGACCAGGATCCGTAACCAAGGAGGAGTGGATACTGTGCAGAAGGGCAGGTTGCACAATACCCTGTGACGACCTGATAGGCCAGGGTGTCATATTTCCCCTTGGTTAAACATAGCTCGTCCCCGAGCTACAGGACACCAGAGGTTTATTTTTGTTTTTGAACTGTTGAAGAGAAAAATCACATTTTAACATTATGCATTCTTACTAACAGGTTCTATCCCTCGCAGGGGAGGCACTTTACTTAAACGTTACTAAAGTTAAGAGTTCGTCGCCCAACCGTGGGACGCTACCAGTTTCTATGGTAACGGAGGCTCAACCTACTCCGTTGCAGCCCCTTCCTGCGACAGTCCAGTCCCAACGTCCCGGATCCCAATAACCCGCCACCAAAACAATCTGTTTCCCCTGGAAACCTAAGGTCGGTCCGTCACGGGTGTTGTCTTTTAGACAACTCTGGTTGGCACAGGAGGTGCAACTATTATACAAAACACAAGTTCGTGTTGGTCACGCCAGTCCTGTGACCGTGGTCCATATTTACTTATATATAAAACTTAAACGAAGTCCATGTACCGGCTGTACACTTTTCAACAATTCACTTGCAAATCTGGTAACTTTCACTCTGTTCATTAAAACTGGTTGATTAGGCACTTGTTTACTGACATTTTCTATATGGAAAATGACAAACTTTGAAAAATAACAAAGGAAAGCACCAATACCTAACAATTCTATGGCATCGCAACTACTGGTACTATAACATTTTTTTTTTTTTAGTAATAGACTGTTGTCGGGTCCCGCAGCCATGCTTCCTTGCGACTATGTGCCACTGACGCCGATAAATACCCTTCCTCAAACATCACATGTTTAGTTACCTCCAGGGCATACCAGCCCTGCTTTCCACAATGCCAGGTATAGGTAACCATCTCCTCCGGTTGAAGATTGTGCTCTGGGTGACCCCAAGGGAGGTGCTGTGCCACGTCCCGTCTGGACACATACACCCCCGCTGTGAGGCCTGCTTCGCGGATAAACCCCCATCCTTGCTTGGGGTCACACCACTCCACAAGGCCACGGCACCGTGGCCCTCTTATTCGGGAAACAGTGCTCCTTATCTGCACCTTCTCTTCTCGATCACGGGTGGCAAGCTCCCGTCGTCGCCGGTCTCAAGTTGCAATCTCCGTCTGCAATTGGTACTGTTGTCATTCCCAGTAGATGGTATCGGCGTCCGGCCTCCGCTCCCTATCTGGCTCTGGCTTTGCTTGGACTCTGGCGACCCCAACAGCCGTCAGGATGCCGCGCAATTGCGGACCGGGTGGACATCTTGGTTCCGCTACCCCATGTGGAAACTGATCAACCGATTGCTCCGCAATATTATGAAAAGGAGCGACTTGTCAACGATCAACGATTTTAGACGTTTTTACGATCGTTGATCGTCATTCCTAGCTGTCACACGCTGCGATGTAGCTAACGACGCCGGATGTGCATCACAAACACGTGACACCGTGACCCCGACGATATATCGTTAGCGATGTTGCAGCGTATAAAGCACCCTTATGAGTATAGCGAGTACAAATAGTTAGGTGCTCGCTGAACTCTAGTCAATATCATACCTCTTAACTGGCCTAGAATGAATACGCGAGTATTAGACAATACTCGTTATGAATATAGCGAGTACGACTTGTTACAGTGCCTTGCGAAAGAATTCGGCCCCGTTGAATTTTTCAACGATTTCCCACATTTCAGGCTTCAAACATAAAGATAACAAATGTTAATGTTATGGTGAAGAATCAACAAGTGGGACACAATTGTGAAGTTGAATGAAATGTATTGCTTTTTTAGACTTTTTTAAAAAATAAATAACTGAAAAGTGGGGCGTGCAATATTATCCGTCTCCTTTAAGTCAATACTTTGTAGCGCCACCTTTTGCTGCGATTAGAGCTGCAAGTAACTTGGGGTATGTATCTATCAGTTTTGCACATTGAGAGACTGAAATTCTTGCCCATTCTTCCTTTGCAAAAAGCTGGAGCTGAGTGAGGTTGGATGGAGAGCATTTGTGAACAGCAGTTTTCGGCTCTTTCCACAGATTTTCGATTGTATTTAGGTCTGGACTTCGACTTGGCCACTCTAACACCTTTTCACTGAGTTGGGCATTTTAGATTTAATGGCTTCCATGGCTGTGTGTCCATAGTCGGGACCCAGTCACTCTCTACCCTTATTGAAATTGAGGTCTGTTTTGACACATGGTAAGCTTTTAATACTAGAGAGTGTACACCTTGTCGCAGTGGGATGGCTTTACACTTTTTTGATCAATAATAGTGTTTACTAAGTACCCTATGTTTATTTATATGCACTATCCTTTTATTTAGGTACAACAGGGTATACGTCCATATTATTTTCATCTTGAGTTTTCAGAGACTGAGTAAGCGGCGTAATCAGTGGTGACATTATTCAGGTTATTTGCAGTCACAGGTGGAGGACCGTGGAAACCTCAGCTGTGATTGCAAATCACCTGAGTGATGCCATCACTGATTGCGCGGCTCATTCAGTCTCTGCTTGAACTTCATCACAGCAGGCGTAATGTTCCATGGCCGCTTATGTTGAGATACACTATAGATACTCCATTTTCCTGATTTATGCAGTCATTGATTCCATCATAGAAGGAAATTAGATTAGTCTGGCATGACTTGTTTGCTACAAACCCATGCTGGCTCTTGTTAGTTACCATATTCTTATCCAAGTACTTACCTACATGTTGTTTAATAATTTGTACAAAGATCTTTCCTGGAATAGAAGTAAAGGCTGCTTTACACGGTACGACCGATTGTGCAATTTCACAATCAATCGTACCCGCCCCCGTCCTTTTTGTGCCACGGGCAAATCGCTGCCCGTGTCGCACAAAGTCTGTAACCCCCATCACACGTACTTACCTCTCGTGCGACCTCGCTGTGGGTGGCGAACGTCCACTTCCTGGAGTGGGAGGGACGTTTGGCGTCACAGCGACGTCACACGGCCGCCGGCCAATGGAAGCGGAGGGGCGGAGATGAGCGGGACGTAAACATCCCGCCCACCTCCTTCTTTCACATGGCCGGCGGCAGCTGCGTGACGCAGGTGAGCTGCTGTTCATCGTTCCCGGGGTGTCACACGGAGCGGCGTGTGCTACCCCGGAAACGATGAACAACTAAATTAAACGATATTATGGAACCTAACGAGCAGTACACGACTCACGATTTGTGAGCGATACTGCGTCGCTAGGAGGTGTCACACAGGCTGGCATCGCCAGCGATGCCGGATGTGCGTCACAAAAACCGTGACCCCGACGATCTATCGCACGATAGATTATCTGGTGTAAAGCAGCCTTAAGGCTCACTGGCCTGTAATTTCCTGGCTCCAACTTCTTTCCTTTTTTGAAGATATCAAAAACAATTGTCCTTCTCCAATCTTATGAGACTTTTCCTGTTCTTCAAAATATTTCTTGTAGTAATGTGCCTATCTTTGCCTCCTTCATGTAGTAATGTGCACATCCTTGTTGCCATCTTGTATTAATGTCCCCATCCTGGTCCTCATCGTATAGTAATGTACACATCCTGGTTCTCTTCTTGTAGTAATATCCCCTTCCTGGTCCCCATCTGGTAGTAATGTCCCCTTCCTGGTCCTTATCTTGTAGTAATTCCCCATCCTGGTCCCCTTTTGTAGTAATGTCCCATCCTGGTCCCCTTCATGAAGTAATGTCCGCATCTTATAGTAATGTGCCCCTCCTGTAGTAATGTTCCTTATTGTACAGTTCTTCTCATACACAAAAAATAAAACAAAATTCTCGCCTGTCCTTGGTTCCCTAGGCATCCTCTCTTCTGCATATGCAGCCTGTAGACACTGTAGATCCCTCGGTGATTGCGGCCTGGTTCAGGGGGTCACCATCATCAAAGCTTTATTTCAGTTGATGCAAACTCAAGTGAAATGTATTGCTGGCGCCTCGTAGAGACAAGCACTCTGCACAGCCATACCAATGGCAGCCGCCGGCCAATCAGCAGCTGATGTCAGCAATACATTTCAATTGAACTGAAATAAAGTGCTGTTGTCAGCAACCCCCTGGACCAGGACATGATTGCCAAGGGACATACGGAACCTGATAGCCACATGAAGTAGCCACAGGGACCGCATGAAGCCCGTGGGCCGTGTGTTTGAGACCCCTGATCTACAGTACGCAGCAGAGTTTGCAGCTTATGATTATGACAGTTTTCCAACCTTTGAATACAATGTATGTTTCCATGTAGTGATTCAAGCATAGATTTTTAAAACAGTGAAGAACTGATAGACAATATAGGGTAGAAAATTGCATACATTGTTATTTGCATAGCACTCTAGAATTAAAAGTGCTTAAAAATAATCTTCATCCAAAAACACACGTCTGTAAATGGAGTATATGATTTGGCTTCTTATGCTAAATCACGTGGTCAATTTCATACCTTCCAATCGTTCCAGATTCAGGGGGACTTTCCCGATTTGAGAGCTCACTCCTGCAGTTCCCTGCTCTTGTCCTCTCAGTTCAGTGAATAAAGTAACTCAAGCAGGGCCGGACTGGGACTAAAATTCAGCCATGGCATTTGGGGGGTACACAGGCCCACTTGTCACTTAGTGAATGTGTAATATCTTTGTGCACTTGTAAATTGTGTAACACGACCATATAACATGCAGTCACGGCTGCATCCAGTATTACAGCTCAGTCCTGTTAATTGCTCTTAAGTTGCCGGACCTGGTGAAGCTGCTATTTTCCCTACAGAGCTGGGTCTCGCAGATAATGAAGAGAATGCTGGTCTCCATATAATGCTAAGGCTTCATCATATAACTGATGGGCAGGGAAGCAAAATCAGATCCTCCTCAGCTAATATTGATGACTGTCACAAACCACCGGGGGGGTCACTCAGAACTCCCCCGCGCTGGCTACCAGTACGTCACAATCGGGGGGTAACAAGTGGGGGGTCACCCCTCCTTTATACCTCCCGACCGACAGAGCACGTGATGCGCTCTCTAGCGCCCCTCTTATAGTCAGGCCAATTATGGAATTGCCCGACAATAAGCAAGGAGGCCGCTATACTACTTATGCCGATTATTGAAGGGTCCCCGGTGAGAGTAGGGTATATATTCCCCCGACCTCCGCGGGCGGAATATATAAAATCTCCCCGAATCTCACTGGCCTCCCCACAATAATCCTTGGCACAAACTCGCTGCCACCAACCGCTTCACGGTAACTATTAGCCGAACACACAGACGTGGGATTCAAGATCGAGATAACAGAACAGCCCAAGATTAATTATATAATTTAATCAGCCTAAAGCACACTAGAAACTACAATATATACAATAGGGAATCTACAGAATATACATATGTCAGAGTACAGTTACAATCAAAGCATGGGTTACAAACAGGCATACACAGTTCCAGCAGTTACCTTGTTGCGTCTGGCCACAGGGGGGCGCTGTAGACCAGGTTTCTAGGATCCTTCCCACAGATGTTTCCTACACGTGCCCCCAGCGAAAAGAACACTGGAAAATGGCCGAAGTAGGGTTATCAACCTGGCCAAATCCAGGTCCCCTCCTACCTTCGTGACCTCACAGGGAGCACTGCTCCACCCCTGGCTTGAGTTATGGACAATATCCCAACATGGAATATGGGCCATAACTTTGCCTGGGAGCGTCGTAGGCGGACGCCAATGCTCTCATTGTGACAGTTATGAATTTAGCTACAGAACGAGGGGACTCATGACCTGTCTGCCAGTTCCCCATTGGCTGATATCACGCCTGGGGCATTTCCCAATGTCCTGCTCCCATAAAAAGGGTGTGCCGGCATCGTCCGCATGCGGAGACACCATTTTTATGGTTGCCATATTTATCGGAAATATGGCTTGCGAGATATGAACCATTTTTTACTGGAGTCGTTCTGTCTGGCTACTTCCAGAGCCTTGCTAATTAGATAGCAGCTCCTACTACAGGGTGACGGCAGGGAGTCATCCTGTGTCCATTGTTCCCACACCACCTCATCTCCATATCACAGGACATGGCCATGGAGGTGTAAGTGGAACACTGAGAACAAGAAGGGAGGGGGCACTGCCAGGGAGTGATGAGGGATTATGACTGGAGTCATAATTCATCTTCATATCCCGGGATTTGCCTCACACCTCCCCCCTTTTGAGGGCGCTAGGGGGCAGCACACTCCGGTGTTCCCCCGTGCGCCCGTCCGCGACCTCTCCTTGTCGGGACAGCCCATCTGCGTTACCGTGGTCACGGCCCCTTTTGTGGCGAATGGTGAAGTTGTATTGCTGGAGCGCAAGGCTCCATCGCAACAATCGCCCATTCGTCCCAGAGACGGTGTGCAACCAGCTGAGGGGATTGTGGTCCGTCTCCACGATGAAGTGGCGCCCGTATAGATAGGGTTGCAGACGCTGCAGGGCCCACACTATGGCCAGGCACTCCTTCTCCATCGTGGAATAGGCAACTTCCCTTGGTAACAGCTTCCTGCTCAGGTACAAGACTGGGTGCTCTTGGCTCGCAGAGTCCACCTGGCTGAGCACCGCACCGAGGCCGAAGTCACTGGCGTCGGTCTGTACTACAAACGGCCGCGTGAAGTCGGCTGCCTGTAGCACGGGCGGGCTGGACAGGGCGTCCTTTAGGGCCCGGAAGGCTGTCTCGCAGTCCATTGTCCAATCGACTGCAGAGGGCAGCTTCTTCTTGGTGAGGTCCGTCAAGGGCTTTGCCAGGCTACTATAGCATGGAACAAACCTCCTATAGTACCCAGCGGTCCCCAAGAAGGACATCACCTGCTTCTTGGTCCTGGGGGTGGGCCAGGATGCGATGGCCTCCACTTTCTCAGGCTCGGGCTTCAGTGTTCCCCCGCCTACCCGGTGACCGAGGTACTGGACCTCGCTCATGGCCAGCTGACACTTGCCCGGCTTGATGGTCAAACCTGCCCGGTGGACCCGCCTGAGCACCTGTGCTAGATGCTCTAGGTGATCTTCCCAGGTGGGACTGAAGACGGCAATGTCATCCAGGTACGCGGCCGCGTACCCTTCAAGTCCCTTGAGCAGGGTGTTGACCATCCGCTGGAAAGTGGCAGGGGCATTCCTCATCCCGAATGGCATCACCGTGGACTCGTACAGTCCAAATGGGGTAATAAAGGCAGAGCGTTCCCTGGCCTTGCGAGTCAGGGGGATCTGCCAATATCCCCGGCTCAGGTCCATGATGGTCAGGTACTGAGCCCCGGCCAACTGATCGAGCAGGTCATCGATGCGTGGCATTGGGTACGCATCGGCGACCGTGACATTATTGAGCCCCCTGTAGTCCACGCAGAACCGAGTGGTTCGGTCCTTCTTAGGGACGAGGACTACAGGCGAGGCCCAAGCGCTGTTGGATGCCTGGATCACCCCCAGCTTCAGCATCTCGTCAATCTCCTGGCGCATGTGTTGCTGCACCTCCAGGGAGACCCGATATGCTGAACGCCGGATCGGGGGATGATCCCCAGTGTCCACGTGATGGACAGCCAAGTCAGTCCTTCCGGGCTGGTTGGTAAACAACCCCCGGAAGGGGTGTAGGGTGGCCCACAGCTGGGACCGTTGGTCCTCCAAGAGCTGGTGGCCAACCTCCACATCCTCAATGGATCCGCCTGCCCTAACCTGGGCTAGCATATCCAAGAGGGTTTCCGCTTCTCCCTCCTCGGGCAGGTTGCACACGGGGAGCGCACATGCCTCCCGCTCATGATGTGCCTTCATCATGTTCACATGGAAGGGCTTCCGCCTTCCACGGGCAGGGTCCAGGGTGACCAGGTACGTTACAGGGTTGAGCTGCTGGTACACGAGGTATGGGCCTTCCCAGGCTGCCTGAAGCTTGTCCTGTGGTACGGGGACCAGTACCCACACCTTTTGACCCACTTGGTAGGTCCTCTCACAAGCGTTCTGGTCGTACCAACGCTTCTGATCGGCCTGGGCTTGAGCCATATGGTCGTGTACCAGTTGCGTCAAGGCCTGCATTTTGTCCCGGAAGCGCATGACATACTCGATAACCGACACTCCAGGGGTGGCCAAATCCCCTTCCCAAGCCTCTTTCACCAGAGCCAGGGGGCCCCGCACACGTCGCCCGTACAGGAGCTCAAACGGTGAGAATCCTGTTGAGGCCTGTGGAACCTCCCGGTAAGCAAATAACAGGTGTGGGAGATACCGCTCCCAGTCACGCCCATGGGAGTCGACCAACATCTTAAGCATCTGCTTTAAGGTGCCATTGAACCGCTCGCACAGGCCATTAGTCTGTGGATGGTACGGGCTGGCCACCAGATGTCGCACCTGGACCTGCTTACAGAGGGCCTCCATCAGCTGGGACATGAATTGGGTCCCCCGGTCAGTGAGCATTTCCTGGGGAAAACCCACTCGGGAGAAAATCTCCAGCAATGCGGTGGCCACCTTGTCAGCCCGAATGGACGACAAGGCCACTGCTTCTGGGTACCGGGTGGCCTAGTCCACTACCGTCAGTATGAAGCGTTTCCCGGAGCTGCTGGGGATGGCCAGCGGGCCGACCAGATCCACAGCCACCCTCCTGAAAGGCTCATCGATGATTGGCAGAGATACTAGTGGGGCTTTGGGGTGTGGCCCCACCTTCCCCACTCTCTGACAGGTTTCACACGAACGGCAGTAGGCAGCCACATCGGCCCCCATTTTTGGCCAGTAGAAATGCTGGTTTAACCTGGCCTTGGTCTTAGCGATCCCTAGGTGTCCGGCCATCGGAATCTCATGTGCGATCCGCAACAACTCCGTCCGGAACGGATAGGGTACCACCAACTGTCGGTCCCTGGGCCACGCCTCCGGTGAACCCTGCTGGACCGTGGCCCGGTACAGCCGTCCTTGGTCCCAGACCACTCGCTCCGGGTCCGAGTCCGAGGGAGGCTGTGCCGCCTGCTCCTTAAGAGCTTTCAGGCTGTCGTCAGCTTCTAACGCTGCCTGAAACCCCTGACTAGATGTGGCCAGAATCGACGAGACTGTCACATCTTCAGTCAGTACCCCGGGACCTGTGTCCTGGCCTCCACCTGACTCGGCTGCCACTTGGTCAGAAGGGGAAGAGCTATCGGACCTCCGGGAGGCCCCTTGGCTTCCAGCACTCCCACTGCGGGTGACAGCGGCCACAGCCGCTGCGACCGTGGGTCGTGCCTGCTCCTCCTCCGTTCCTGACCAAGTCGCCGGTTCAGGCAGACCTACCTGGCTTCCTGACACCCCGGTTGTGGGGGAACCATGCACCGAGATCTTACCTGGGAGCACTTCCGCTCCTGGACCGGCCCCAATCTCACCTGCCTGTTCCCCTCCTGCAGCAACAGAACCCCGCTGTGAAATCTCTGGGGACCCCACATTTGCTGTGGTAGCCCCCACCCCACACACTGGTCCTCCCCCTGCAGCACCCTGCTCTCTGCTTATCCCTGCAGAGGGCAACAGATCCCAGCTCACAGGCTGGTTACTTGTAGAGGCATTGTCACACCTTTCTCTGACCCCCTCCCCTCCTGTCACAGCTGCAGCTGCGTGTGTGTCTATGGTGTCTGTGCAAGCAGAAATATCAGAGTTCACTCCCTCCTCCCTTACATCATTCATAGATAACACATTAACATTGTCAGGAGTCATGTCAGTACTGGCTGAAGGTTCAGCCCTTGGGGGGGGCCCAAACTGGGAGGTTATCTGCCCCAAATCTGTCCCAAGTAGCACGTTTGCAGGGATCCGATCAGTTACCCCCACCTCCCTCACCCCCCGCCCTGCGCCCCAGTCCACATAAATGTCAGCAACAGGCAGCGCCGGGTCAGTGCCTCCAATCCCGGAGACAGCGAGGGTTTTTCCAGGGATCAAGTCTTGGGGGGACACCATCTCAGGCCGCACCAGAGTCACCTCCGAGGCGCTGTCTCGCAGTCCTATGGTCACAGACCGGCCGACGGTGACAGGTTGGAAGCTGTCCAGGGACCTACCACCACCCCCACCCACACAATACACCTTGGGCGGCCCTTGGGACGGGGACGGAGCCGGGGCCTTGGGACGCTGAGGGCACATGGCCTTGAAGTGTCCAGGTAGGTTGCACTGGTGGCACCGTCTTGGCTCTGCCACGGGCCTGGAGAGGGGAGTTGAGGGGGACACCCCCTGCAGTCTAGGGGCAGGTGGGGCAGTCGCAGAATTCATCTTACCCCCTCTCCAGGTGCTGCTGGTGGCCGCTCTCCTGGCCTCAGGGGCCCGGTTGTTGGTGTAGTCATCGGCAAGGGCAGCTGTAGCCGTGGACCCCTTTGGCTTCTGGTCTCGGATGAACTGGCGGAGATCCTCAGGGCAGTTCCACAAGAGTTGCTCCGTGATGAACAAGTCCAGGATCTCCGGTCCGGTGGAAAGCTGCAGGCCTTGGGTCCAGTGGTCGGCAGCTCGGGCAAGTGCCCGCCGGTGGTCAGCCCAGGAGTCCTTTGGTCCCTTCTGTAGGCTCCGGAACTTCTTGCGGTAGGACTCTGGAGTGAGGTTGTACTGTTGGATCAGGGCCCGCTTGATGGTGTCGTAGCCCTGATCTGCCTCAGCAGGCAAGTCCCCAAGGACATCCAGGGCCTTACCCCTTAAACGGGGGGTCAGGTATTTGGCCCACTGGTCCTTGTCCAGATGGTGCTGCAAGCAAGTCCGTTCAAAAGCAGTCAAGAAAGAGTCCAAGTCTCCATCCTTCTCCAGCACTGGGAAGTCCTCAACACGGACCTTTGGAAGTTTGGTGTCTCGAAGGTCACATGTGGCTGATGAGGGCCGGAGCTGAGCTAGCTGCAGCTGGTAGTCACGGTCTGCCTGTCGCTCTCGCTCTTCACGCGCTGCCTGCCGCTCTCGCTCCGCAGCCTCACGCTCTGCGTGCCGCTCTGCCCTGCGCTCTGCCAGGAGTTCCTTGTAGCCCTTCTGGTCTCCAGCCTGGAGAAGGGCCATAGCCATTTGAAGAAGGCTATCCGAGCCTCCCAGGCTCGGTGGAATGGCACGTGGTGATCTGCGGCACGCTGCGGAGCCTGGTGATTCACTGTCCATTGCAGAGCGGAGGGCTGGCATCTGGCTCGTTGAGGACCCTTGGGTGAGCTGCTCCTCATCTTGTCCAGCAGTGCCAGGTTGTGCAATGTCCTCTGCAGAGCTGTTTTCTGGCGTCGAGCTCCTGGAGGACTCGTGGGCAACCTCCTCATTACTGTCCACAGCACCGTCCTCCCTCTCTTCGGCTCCTGCTTTAGCATTGGCCAGTTGCCTAGCTCTGCTCCTGGTGCCATCAGCCATTCTTGCAGACTTTTGGTCACTGACACAGAACTGACACCTGATGCCTCCACACACCTTACAGTATCTGCACTCTGACACTCTAGTGTTGAGCTAGTCTGAAGACCCCAGCAGCCACAGCTGCTGCAGGCAGTCTTTAGTGTCTGGGAGTATGGGTCTCACACTCACACACACTATTATCTCGATCCCACCGCTATGCCACCAATATGTCACAAACCACCGGGGGGGTCACTCAGAACTCCCCCGCGCTGGCTACCAGTACGTCACAATCGGGGGGTAACAAGTGGGGGGTCACCCCTCCTTTATACCTCCCGACCGACAGAGCACGTGATGCGCTCTCTAGCGCCCCTCTTATAGTCAGGCCAATTATGGAATTGCCCGACAATAAGCAAGGAGGCCGCTATACTACTTATGCCGATTATTGAAGGGTCCCCGGTGAGAGTAGGGTATATATTCCCCCGACCTCCGCGGGCGGAATATATAAAATCTCCCCGAATCTCACTGGCCTCCCCACAATAATCCTTGGCACAAACTCGCTGCCACCAACCGCTTCACGGTAACTATTAGCCGAACACACAGACGTGGGATTCAAGATCGAGATAACAGAACAGCCCAAGATTAATTATATAATTTAATCAGCCTAAAGCACACTAGAAACTACAATATATACAATAGGGAATCTACAGAATATACATATGTCAGAGTACAGTTACAATCAAAGCATGGGTTACAAACAGGCATACACAGTTCCAGCAGTTACCTTGTTGCGTCTGGCCACAGGGGGGCGCTGTAGACCAGGTTTCTAGGATCCTTCCCACAGATGTTTCCTACACGTGCCCCCAGCGAAAAGAACACTGGAAAATGGCCGAAGTAGGGTTATCAACCTGGCCAAATCCAGGTCCCCTCCTACCTTCGTGACCTCACAGGGAGCACTGCTCCACCCCTGGCTTGAGTTATGGACAATATCCCAACATGGAATATGGGCCATAACTTTGCCTGGGAGCGTCGTAGGCGGACGCCAATGCTCTCATTGTGACAGTTATGAATTTAGCTACAGAACGAGGGGACTCATGACCTGTCTGCCAGTTCCCCATTGGCTGATATCACGCCTGGGGCATTTCCCAATGTCCTGCTCCCATAAAAAGGGTGTGCCGGCATCGTCCGCATGCGGAGACACCATTTTTATGGTTGCCATATTTATCGGAAATATGGCTTGCGAGATATGAACCATTTTTTACTGGAGTCGTTCTGTCTGGCTACTTCCAGAGCCTTGCTAATTAGATAGCAGCTCCTACTACAGGGTGACGGCAGGGAGTCATCCTGTGTCCATTGTTCCCACACCACCTCATCTCCATATCACAGGACATGGCCATGGAGGTGTAAGTGGAACACTGAGAACAAGAAGGGAGGGGGCACTGCCAGGGAGTGATGAGGGATTATGACTGGAGTCATAATTCATCTTCATATCCCGGGATTTGCCTCACACCTCCCCCCTTTTGAGGGCGCTAGGGGGCAGCACACTCCGGTGTTCCCCCGTGCGCCCGTCCGCGACCTCTCCTTGTCGGGACAGCCCATCTGCGTTACCGTGGTCACGGCCCCTTTTGTGGCGAATGGTGAAGTTGTATTGCTGGAGCGCAAGGCTCCATCGCAACAATCGCCCATTCGTCCCAGAGACGGTGTGCAACCAGCTGAGGGGATTGTGGTCCGTCTCCACGATGAAGTGGCGCCCGTATAGATAGGGTTGCAGACGCTGCAGGGCCCACACTATGGCCAGGCACTCCTTCTCCATCGTGGAATAGGCAACTTCCCTTGGTAACAGCTTCCTGCTCAGGTACAAGACTGGGTGCTCTTGGCTCGCAGAGTCCACCTGGCTGAGCACCGCACCGAGGCCGAAGTCACTGGCGTCGGTCTGTACTACAAACGGCCGCGTGAAGTCGGCTGCCTGTAGCACGGGCGGGCTGGACAGGGCGTCCTTTAGGGCCCGGAAGGCTGTCTCGCAGTCCATTGTCCAATCGACTGCAGAGGGCAGCTTCTTCTTGGTGAGGTCCGTCAAGGGCTTTGCCAGGCTACTATAGCATGGAACAAACCTCCTATAGTACCCAGCGGTCCCCAAGAAGGACATCACCTGCTTCTTGGTCCTGGGGGTGGGCCAGGATGCGATGGCCTCCACTTTCTCAGGCTCGGGCTTCAGTGTTCCCCCGCCTACCCGGTGACCGAGGTACTGGACCTCGCTCATGGCCAGCTGACACTTGCCCGGCTTGATGGTCAAACCTGCCCGGTGGACCCGCCTGAGCACCTGTGCTAGATGCTCTAGGTGATCTTCCCAGGTGGGACTGAAGACGGCAATGTCATCCAGGTACGCGGCCGCGTACCCTTCAAGTCCCTTGAGCAGGGTGTTGACCATCCGCTGGAAAGTGGCAGGGGCATTCCTCATCCCGAATGGCATCACCGTGGACTCGTACAGTCCAAATGGGGTAATAAAGGCAGAGCGTTCCCTGGCCTTGCGAGTCAGGGGGATCTGCCAATATCCCCGGCTCAGGTCCATGATGGTCAGGTACTGAGCCCCGGCCAACTGATCGAGCAGGTCATCGATGCGTGGCATTGGGTACGCATCGGCGACCGTGACATTATTGAGCCCCCTGTAGTCCACGCAGAACCGAGTGGTTCGGTCCTTCTTAGGGACGAGGACTACAGGCGAGGCCCAAGCGCTGTTGGATGCCTGGATCACCCCCAGCTTCAGCATCTCGTCAATCTCCTGGCGCATGTGTTGCTGCACCTCCAGGGAGACCCGATATGCTGAACGCCGGATCGGGGGATGATCCCCAGTGTCCACGTGATGGACAGCCAAGTCAGTCCTTCCGGGCTGGTTGGTAAACAACCCCCGGAAGGGGTGTAGGGTGGCCCACAGCTGGGACCGTTGGTCCTCCAAGAGCTGGTGGCCAACCTCCACATCCTCAATGGATCCGCCTGCCCTAACCTGGGCTAGCATATCCAAGAGGGTTTCCGCTTCTCCCTCCTCGGGCAGGTTGCACACGGGGAGCGCACATGCCTCCCGCTCATGATGTGCCTTCATCATGTTCACATGGAAGGGCTTCCGCCTTCCACGGGCAGGGTCCAGGGTGACCAGGTACGTTACAGGGTTGAGCTGCTGGTACACGAGGTATGGGCCTTCCCAGGCTGCCTGAAGCTTGTCCTGTGGTACGGGGACCAGTACCCACACCTTTTGACCCACTTGGTAGGTCCTCTCACAAGCGTTCTGGTCGTACCAACGCTTCTGATCGGCCTGGGCTTGAGCCATATGGTCGTGTACCAGTTGCGTCAAGGCCTGCATTTTGTCCCGGAAGCGCATGACATACTCGATAACCGACACTCCAGGGGTGGCCAAATCCCCTTCCCAAGCCTCTTTCACCAGAGCCAGGGGGCCCCGCACACGTCGCCCGTACAGGAGCTCAAACGGTGAGAATCCTGTTGAGGCCTGTGGAACCTCCCGGTAAGCAAATAACAGGTGTGGGAGATACCGCTCCCAGTCACGCCCATGGGAGTCGACCAACATCTTAAGCATCTGCTTTAAGGTGCCATTGAACCGCTCGCACAGGCCATTAGTCTGTGGATGGTACGGGCTGGCCACCAGATGTCGCACCTGGACCTGCTTACAGAGGGCCTCCATCAGCTGGGACATGAATTGGGTCCCCCGGTCAGTGAGCATTTCCTGGGGAAAACCCACTCGGGAGAAAATCTCCAGCAATGCGGTGGCCACCTTGTCAGCCCGAATGGACGACAAGGCCACTGCTTCTGGGTACCGGGTGGCCTAGTCCACTACCGTCAGTATGAAGCGTTTCCCGGAGCTGCTGGGGATGGCCAGCGGGCCGACCAGATCCACAGCCACCCTCCTGAAAGGCTCATCGATGATTGGCAGAGATACTAGTGGGGCTTTGGGGTGTGGCCCCACCTTCCCCACTCTCTGACAGGTTTCACACGAACGGCAGTAGGCAGCCACATCGGCCCCCATTTTTGGCCAGTAGAAATGCTGGTTTAACCTGGCCTTGGTCTTAGCGATCCCTAGGTGTCCGGCCATCGGAATCTCATGTGCGATCCGCAACAACTCCGTCCGGAACGGATAGGGTACCACCAACTGTCGGTCCCTGGGCCACGCCTCCGGTGAACCCTGCTGGACCGTGGCCCGGTACAGCCGTCCTTGGTCCCAGACCACTCGCTCCGGGTCCGAGTCCGAGGGAGGCTGTGCCGCCTGCTCCTTAAGAGCTTTCAGGCTGTCGTCAGCTTCTAACGCTGCCTGAAACCCCTGACTAGATGTGGCCAGAATCGACGAGACTGTCACATCTTCAGTCAGTACCCCGGGACCTGTGTCCTGGCCTCCACCTGACTCGGCTGCCACTTGGTCAGAAGGGGAAGAGCTATCGGACCTCCGGGAGGCCCCTTGGCTTCCAGCACTCCCACTGCGGGTGACAGCGGCCACAGCCGCTGCGACCGTGGGTCGTGCCTGCTCCTCCTCCGTTCCTGACCAAGTCGCCGGTTCAGGCAGACCTACCTGGCTTCCTGACACCCCGGTTGTGGGGGAACCATGCACCGAGATCTTACCTGGGAGCACTTCCGCTCCTGGACCGGCCCCAATCTCACCTGCCTGTTCCCCTCCTGCAGCAACAGAACCCCGCTGTGAAATCTCTGGGGACCCCACATTTGCTGTGGTAGCCCCCACCCCACACACTGGTCCTCCCCCTGCAGCACCCTGCTCTCTGCTTATCCCTGCAGAGGGCAACAGATCCCAGCTCACAGGCTGGTTACTTGTAGAGGCATTGTCACACCTTTCTCTGACCCCCTCCCCTCCTGTCACAGCTGCAGCTGCGTGTGTGTCTATGGTGTCTGTGCAAGCAGAAATATCAGAGTTCACTCCCTCCTCCCTTACATCATTCATAGATAACACATTAACATTGTCAGGAGTCATGTCAGTACTGGCTGAAGGTTCAGCCCTTGGGGGGGGCCCAAACTGGGAGGTTATCTGCCCCAAATCTGTCCCAAGTAGCACGTTTGCAGGGATCCGATCAGTTACCCCCACCTCCCTCACCCCCCGCCCTGCGCCCCAGTCCACATAAATGTCAGCAACAGGCAGCGCCGGGTCAGTGCCTCCAATCCCGGAGACAGCGAGGGTTTTTCCAGGGATCAAGTCTTGGGGGGACACCATCTCAGGCCGCACCAGAGTCACCTCCGAGGCGCTGTCTCGCAGTCCTATGGTCACAGACCGGCCGACGGTGACAGGTTGGAAGCTGTCCAGGGACCTACCACCACCCCCACCCACACAATACACCTTGGGCGGCCCTTGGGACGGGGACGGAGCCGGGGCCTTGGGACGCTGAGGGCACATGGCCTTGAAGTGTCCAGGTAGGTTGCACTGGTGGCACCGTCTTGGCTCTGCCACGGGCCTGGAGAGGGGAGTTGAGGGGGACACCCCCTGCAGTCTAGGGGCAGGTGGGGCAGTCGCAGAATTCATCTTACCCCCTCTCCAGGTGCTGCTGGTGGCCGCTCTCCTGGCCTCAGGGGCCCGGTTGTTGGTGTAGTCATCGGCAAGGGCAGCTGTAGCCGTGGACCCCTTTGGCTTCTGGTCTCGGATGAACTGGCGGAGATCCTCAGGGCAGTTCCACAAGAGTTGCTCCGTGATGAACAAGTCCAGGATCTCCGGTCCGGTGGAAAGCTGCAGGCCTTGGGTCCAGTGGTCGGCAGCTCGGGCAAGTGCCCGCCGGTGGTCAGCCCAGGAGTCCTTTGGTCCCTTCTGTAGGCTCCGGAACTTCTTGCGGTAGGACTCTGGAGTGAGGTTGTACTGTTGGATCAGGGCCCGCTTGATGGTGTCGTAGCCCTGATCTGCCTCAGCAGGCAAGTCCCCAAGGACATCCAGGGCCTTACCCCTTAAACGGGGGGTCAGGTATTTGGCCCACTGGTCCTTGTCCAGATGGTGCTGCAAGCAAGTCCGTTCAAAAGCAGTCAAGAAAGAGTCCAAGTCTCCATCCTTCTCCAGCACTGGGAAGTCCTCAACACGGACCTTTGGAAGTTTGGTGTCTCGAAGGTCACATGTGGCTGATGAGGGCCGGAGCTGAGCTAGCTGCAGCTGGTAGTCACGGTCTGCCTGTCGCTCTCGCTCTTCACGCGCTGCCTGCCGCTCTCGCTCCGCAGCCTCACGCTCTGCGTGCCGCTCTGCCCTGCGCTCTGCCAGGAGTTCCTTGTAGCCCTTCTGGTCTCCAGCCTGGAGAAGGGCCATAGCCATTTGAAGAAGGCTATCCGAGCCTCCCAGGCTCGGTGGAATGGCACGTGGTGATCTGCGGCACGCTGCGGAGCCTGGTGATTCACTGTCCATTGCAGAGCGGAGGGCTGGCATCTGGCTCGTTGAGGACCCTTGGGTGAGCTGCTCCTCATCTTGTCCAGCAGTGCCAGGTTGTGCAATGTCCTCTGCAGAGCTGTTTTCTGGCGTCGAGCTCCTGGAGGACTCGTGGGCAACCTCCTCATTACTGTCCACAGCACCGTCCTCCCTCTCTTCGGCTCCTGCTTTAGCATTGGCCAGTTGCCTAGCTCTGCTCCTGGTGCCATCAGCCATTCTTGCAGACTTTTGGTCACTGACACAGAACTGACACCTGATGCCTCCACACACCTTACAGTATCTGCACTCTGACACTCTAGTGTTGAGCTAGTCTGAAGACCCCAGCAGCCACAGCTGCTGCAGGCAGTCTTTAGTGTCTGGGAGTATGGGTCTCACACTCACACACACTATTATCTCGATCCCACCGCTATGCCACCAATATGTCACAAACCACCGGGGGGGTCACTCAGAACTCCCCCGCGCTGGCTACCAGTACGTCACAATCGGGGGGTAACAAGTGGGGGGTCACCCCTCCTTTATACCTCCCGACCGACAGAGCACGTGATGCGCTCTCTAGCGCCCCTCTTATAGTCAGGCCAATTATGGAATTGCCCGACAATAAGCAAGGAGGCCGCTATACTACTTATGCCGATTATTGAAGGGTCCCCGGTGAGAGTAGGGTATATATTCCCCCGACCTCCGCGGGCGGAATATATAAAATCTCCCCGAATCTCACTGGCCTCCCCACAATAATCCTTGGCACAAACTCGCTGCCACCAACCGCTTCACGGTAACTATTAGCCGAACACACAGACGTGGGATTCAAGATCGAGATAACAGAACAGCCCAAGATTAATTATATAATTTAATCAGCCTAAAGCACACTAGAAACTACAATATATACAATAGGGAATCTACAGAATATACATATGTCAGAGTACAGTTACAATCAAAGCATGGGTTACAAACAGGCATACACAGTTCCAGCAGTTACCTTGTTGCGTCTGGCCACAGGGGGGCGCTGTAGACCAGGTTTCTAGGATCCTTCCCACAGATGTTTCCTACACGTGCCCCCAGCGAAAAGAACACTGGAAAATGGCCGAAGTAGGGTTATCAACCTGGCCAAATCCAGGTCCCCTCCTACCTTCGTGACCTCACAGGGAGCACTGCTCCACCCCTGGCTTGAGTTATGGACAATATCCCAACATGGAATATGGGCCATAACTTTGCCTGGGAGCGTCGTAGGCGGACGCCAATGCTCTCATTGTGACAGTTATGAATTTAGCTACAGAACGAGGGGACTCATGACCTGTCTGCCAGTTCCCCATTGGCTGATATCACGCCTGGGGCATTTCCCAATGTCCTGCTCCCATAAAAAGGGTGTGCCGGCATCGTCCGCATGCGGAGACACCATTTTTATGGTTGCCATATTTATCGGAAATATGGCTTGCGAGATATGAACCATTTTTTACTGGAGTCGTTCTGTCTGGCTACTTCCAGAGCCTTGCTAATTAGATAGCAGCTCCTACTACAGGGTGACGGCAGGGAGTCATCCTGTGTCCATTGTTCCCACACCACCTCATCTCCATATCACAGGACATGGCCATGGAGGTGTAAGTGGAACACTGAGAACAAGAAGGGAGGGGGCACTGCCAGGGAGTGATGAGGGATTATGACTGGAGTCATAATTCATCTTCATATCCCGGGATTTGCCTCACAATGACCTATTCTACAGATAGGTGATCAGGGAAGCTATCGTTGTCACTGACACTAATTTTGGGTGCATGCCACTTAGGGAATGTGCAATGACATTTTTGGGGGCAGATCCCACCATCATACCACTATGAAAAATACTCACAATCAGTGACCATCTGCATCTATTACTGTGAGCAGGTTCAAGCTTTTGAGCATCTTTTAACCACTTCAAGTTTCTAAAACCACCAAGTGGTTAAAAGAAGTGACCAGTTCATTCTTTTGGTGTTTTCCACTCAGTAGACGCAGATCAATGGAAAGGTTCGGAAGATGCTCGGATGTCTTTTATTGCATTTTACCATCACTTTTTCTTAAAAAGCACAGTAAAAAAAAAGAAGTGACAAAAACATTAAGAAAACACAAAAAAAGCCAAAGATGGTCAAGACCATAGAAAAACTATAAAACTACACAGCAGATGGGTCAGGAAAAAAAACGCCACGGTTTTCAACATCTAGTTAAAAAAGTTGCCGGTGTTGCTTGAGTTTAAAACACCTTGTGTGCACATAACCTTAGGTTTTCCAGTTTTGGAAACCCATTCCCTGCATTGTTTATTTGTTTTATTCACTCTCCCCAGGTCTGGTATTGTCTGCAGCGCTGGTGTCACATCACAATGACAGCGCTGCAAGCAATCATGGAGCTCAGCAAGTAACTGATTGGCTACCGCGCTGCTGAAGTGATGTCAGAGATGCAGACACTTATAGACTCAAGGCGCAACAGCAGTTTGTATTTTTTACAACAAAAAGGACGCATCAGACATCAAGAGGATGTCAGCAGTCAGCGTCATGCAAGAGCTACTCACATGAATACATTACTAGAACCAAATATTTGAGGAGGATTTGGAGACATTATGCTTAAAAATGTGTAGACATGTTAATTTACACTGTTTTTGGAGCAGAAACTGAGCAGAATTTTGACAAATTCTCCTTATAATGTCAAAACAAAGTTTTGATTATTTTTAAGCTTTTTTTGACATAGCTATGAAACTTGTTTTGGATTTTCAAGTTCAGAACCACCATCAATACATGTATGCCGCACCAGAACCATCAGCAGCACATGAATGCAGCACCAGGGACACCATCAGCACATGAATACAGCACCTGTGCCACAATCCGTATATGAATGTCACACCAGAACCTTCATCAGCACATAAATACAGCACCAGAACCACCACCAGAACATGAATGCAGTGCCAGAATCACCATTACCACATGAATGCGGCACTAGAGCCACCATCAGCACATGAATGCAGCACCAGAGCCACCACTAGAACATGAATGAGTTGTTCCCGTCCCTTTTGTCTCCACGTAGTACAGACACCATGATGAGATTTCATACCCACAGCTAGACTCTGAAGACCTCCCTCTTTGTTCTTCAGCAGCACTTCCTGACACAATGCCTTTAAAAATAAAAGTATCAGTATACTGCCCCAAATATATAAATATCTCCCATGCTGTGCTACTAAATAAAGACTTGCTGTGTTTCCTTCACAAAATATCACCCACATACACACACTGCCCCTCTCCGAAATATTATACCCCCACACACACTGCTCCTAACCAAAATATTATACTCCCACACACACTGCTCCTCACCAAATATTATACTCCTCTACACACACACACTGCCCCTCTCCAAAATATTATAGCCCCCCCACACACACATACTGCCCCTCTCCAAAATATTATACCCCCCACAAAAACACACAATGCCCCTCTCCAAAATATTATACCCTCACACACACAATGCCCCCCTCCAAAATATTATACCCCCATAGACACACAAACTGCCCCTCTCAAAATATTATAACCCCTACACACACTGCCCCTCTCCAAAATATTATACACACACACACACACACACACACACACACTGCCCCTCTCCAAATATTTTATCCCCTACACACACACTGCCCCTCCTTTAAATATTATAACCCCCCAACACACACACACTGCCCCTCTCCAAAATATTATACCTCACACACACACACACACACACACTGGCCCTCTCCAAAATATTATACCCCCATATATACACACACTGCCCTTTTCCAAAATATTATACCCCCCCTATAAAAACACACACACACTGCCATTATGTAAAATACCCCCCCCCTCATACACACTGCCCCTCTGGATAAAGTACTCCCCTTCCCCCCGCCTCTTGCAAAGCTGTGTCCCTTTCACAAATGTTCCCCGTTATGTGCCCTAATCCCCTCCTCACTCACCCATAGTGAGTACACATTCCATCTTTGGCTTCTCCACGGAGCTCTTACTGCTGTCCGACGTGTCTCAGCAGCGCCCGCAGCAGTGTGATGACGTCAGCAAGGTGCTGATCTCATCACGTTGTTGCACGCTGGAGCCCCAAGGCCCGGCGCTGTCACTGATCAAATGTATTTGCGTCTGAGAAACGCAAACATATTTGAACAGGAAGGAGGGAGCTGCGGTCACCGGCGCTTTCCTCAGCAGTACGCTGGGCACAGGATCTCACTAAACAGCAGGGCCGGGGCGGCACAGCACAGCGCGCTGCCTCCTGCTGCTTTCAGTGATGCTACTGCGCGCAAGGCAAATTAATGTTGCCCAGCATGCAGGCTGCTGAGGAGAGTGGCGGTGACTATAGAGTGAGCAGCCCACTACAGGGACCAGCATTTCTGGCATTTGCCAGAATTGCTCTATGGCCAGTCCGGCCCTGATATACAGTATAGTGTTATCTCAGCATTGTACATGGGCTTACATAACATCACTACCAATGGCTTATATACAGTATAGTGTCATCTCAGCATTGTACATGGGCTTACATATCACTACCAATGGCTTATATACAGTATAGTGTTATCTCCGCATTGTACATGGGCTTACATAACATCACTACCAATGGCTTATATACAGTATAGTGTTATCTCAGCATTGTACATGGGCTTACATAACATCACTACCAATGGCTTATACAGTGCCTACAAGTAGTATTCAACCCCCTGCAGATTTAGCAGGTTTGATAAGATGCAAATAAGTTAGAGCCTGCAAACTTCAAACAAGAGCAGGATTTATTAACAG
This sequence comes from Anomaloglossus baeobatrachus, assembly GCF_048569485.1. NCBI lineage: Eukaryota > Metazoa > Chordata > Amphibia > Anura > Aromobatidae > Anomaloglossus > Anomaloglossus baeobatrachus. Next base: position 73,459,431 of record NC_134357.1, read on the forward strand.
ATGCATAAATCTTACAAACCAACAAGTTATGTTGCTCAGTTAAATTTTAATACATTTTCAACATAAAAGTGTGGGTCAATTATTATTCAACCCCTAGGTTTAATATTTTGTGGAATAACCCTTGTTTGCAATTACAGCTAATAATCGTCTTTTATAAGACCTGATCAGGCCGGCACAGGTCTCTGGAGTTATCTTGGCCCACTCCTCCATGCAGATCTTCTCCAAGTTATCTAGGTTCTTTGGGTGTCTCATGTGGACTTTAATCTTGAGCTCCTTCCACAAGTTTTCAATTGGGTTAAGGTCAGGAGACTGACTAGGCCACTGCAACACCTTGATTTTTTTCCCTCTTGAACCAGGCCTTGGTTTTCTTGGCTGTGTGCTTTGGGTCGTTGTCTTGTTGGAAGATGAAATGACGACCCATCTTAAGATCCTTGATGGAGGAGCGGAGGTTCTTGGCCACAATCTCCAGGTACGCCGTGCTATCCATCTTCCCATGGATGCGGACCAGATGGCCAGGCCCCTTGGCTGAGAAACAGCCCCACAGCATGATGCTGCCACCACCATGCTTGACTGTAGGGATGGTATTCTTGGGGTCGTATGCAGTGCCATCCAGTCTCCAAACGTCACGTGTGTGGTTGGCACCAAAGATCTCGATCTTGGTCTCATCAGACCAGAGAACCTTTTACCAGTCTGTCTCAGAGTCCTCCAAGTGATCATGAGCAAACTGTAGACGAGCCTTGACATGACGCTTTGAAAGTAAAGGTACCTTACGGGCTCGTCTGGAACGGAGACCATTGCGGTGGAGTACGTTACTTATGGTATTGACTGAAACCAATGTCCCCACTGCCATGAGATCTTCCCGGAGCTCCTTCCTTGTTGTCCTTGGGTTAGCCTTGACTCTTCGGACAAGCCTGGCCTCAGCACGGGAGGAAACTTTCAAAGGCTGTCCAGGCCGTGGAAGGCTAACAGTAGTTCCATAAGCCTTCCACTTCCGGATGATGCTCCCAACAGTGGAGACAGGTAGGCCTAACTCCTTGGAAAGGGTTTTGTACCCCTTGCCAGCCTTGTGACCCTCCACAATCTTGTCTCTGATGGCCTTGGAATGCTCCTTTGTCTTTCCCATGTTGACCATGTATGAGTGCTGTTCACAAGTTTGGGGAGGGTCTTAATTAGTCCGAAAAGGCTGGAAAAAGAGATAATTAATCCAAACATGTGAAGCTCATTGTTCTTTGTGCCTGAAATACTTCTTAATACTTTAGGGGAACCAAACAGAATTCTGGTGGTTTGAGGGGTTGAATAATAAATGACCCTCTGAATAAACTTTTCTCAATTTTAAAAAAAAAAAAAAAAGAAGAAATAAAATTCATTTTTGGTGCAGTGCATTTCACACTTCCAGGCTGATCTACAGTCCAAATGTCACAATGCCAAGTTAATTCCGAATGTGTAAACCTGCTAAATCTGCAGGGGGTTGAATACTACTTGTAGGCACTGTATACAGTATAGTGTTATCTCAGCATTGTACATGGGCTTACATAACATCACTACCAATGGCTTATATACAGTATAGTGTCATCTCAGCATTGTACATGGGCTGACATAACATCTATCACTACCAATGGCTTATATACAGTATAGTGTTATCTCAGCATTGTACATGGGCTTACATATCACTACCAATGGCTTATATACAGTATAGTGTTATCTCCGCATTGTACATGGGCTGACATAACATCTATCACTACCAATGGCTTATATACAGTATAGTGTCATCTCCGCATTGTACATGGGCTGACATAACATCTATCACTACCAAAGGCTTATATACAGTATAGTGTTATCTCCGCATTGTACATGGGCTTACATAACATCTATCACTACCAATGGCTTATATACAGTATAGTGTTATCTCAGCATTGTACATGGGCTTTTCTGACAATTTACACACCTCTGCTTGCTTTGCCAGTTATAAGGCGAGATCTGTCCGGGGTTGTGCCGCTGATCGGTCTATCTTCTGACCTAATCGGCGCTGGCTGTAGCGGCTACACCTCACCTGCACTGACACACTGTAGCAAACCTTCAGGACAGGAGAGATCTGTGTGCTGATAACTCACTCAGCTTATATATGAGGACACTGTAACAAACTCCCAGCTCGGAAAACTATTATGTCTGTTTAGGATTTCAGCCTCTAGATATAAACAAGATTGTTTCCATTCACAGACATCCAGCAAAGATAGGACAAGCCCACTGTAATATGCGGTGATGAAGCGCTATTGAGTTAATGTCCTCCAGATCAGTGTGTGCAGTGTATGGTCAGGGTCTCTACCACTGCACACGTCTCCATACTAGCGGTCCCCCTCGGCCCCTCCTGCCGGCCCCGCTCACCTTCCCACTGCCCGCCGGCCCCATCACGAGCTGCGCATAGCGAGGCATGCTCTCTGCAGCGGACGCCGGACCGGCATGAACTGCGGCGGCAGCGATTGTTTACACAAGGATTACTTCCGGGTCAGTACGGAAGCCGCAACAGTTCAATCCGCGAATGTAAACTGAAATAAAAACAGCTGTGCTGCTAATTTTTGCGCATGCGCTGTCGTTATTGACATATCCAAGAGCATCCAAGGAGGAGACAGATGTGAATCCCTCAGTGCGCGCGTCACCATGGAGACCGGGCATGTTCCTAGAAGGCTGGGAGCTGGGAAAGGAGCAGCATTGAAAATTGGCGGCGGGGGCCGCTCACCGGACCCCGCCGCTATAGTGGCGGCCGGCGGGTGGCGGTAGCCACAAAATAATTTTAAACAGCAGGCAGTGCGGGAGAGGCGGGGGGCGGCCCCCCCACACCTCCACCGGCCAGCCCACCGGGAGAAGTCCCGCCCCTCCCGCCTGTCAGTCCAGGCCTGAACTCAAGACAAGCAGTGCATAAATTATATCCTCTTCTGCTCTGGTTTCCCGGGAAGAGACTGGAGCTCATGAGCTTGTGGTGAGTGATTTGTCTATAGGAAGCAGCTCTACCACAGAGCAACTGTCTACACCATGAGACAGATGAGGATTTGGTAATCTTAACCTGTATTGCAGGCAGAGAAACAAGAAGCACTTTACTCAGCTACATAAACATATAGATAGCTATATAGTGCATCTCTATGTTGGTGAAGGAAGAAGTCAGAGTCTTTTATTCCTATAAAACTACTATACAGAAATAAGAAAAACTACAATTTACTTTTTCACTCCCCCCTTGGAATCAAACTAGCAACTTCCAAACATGTCACAACAGCCCTAGCTGTCAGGCTCTGCTGTTACCAGTGAGAGGAGTTTATATAGAGGAATGACTTCACAGCGGATTACACAGGACATAGAGATCCATTGTACAGAGCAGCATCTCTATGTCCTGTATTCTAAAGGGAGGGTAAAAGATGTTTTTTCTTCTAATAAAATTATTAAAAATAATAAAAAAATAGAATACAGTGGAACCTTGGTTTATGAGAACAATTCTTTCTTTGAGTGTGCTCGTAAACCAAGTTACTCGTATAGCAAAGCAAAATTTCCCATAGGAAATAATTAAAACGCAGCCAATTCATTTCACAACTTGTAGCAATGTCCCATCCTGGTCCCCTATTGTGCCATTCCACACATGCACAAACACACACACAAACACATTTTGCTCACCTATCCTCCGTTCCCTCGGCGGCCTCTTCCCTGTTTCTTGTAGTCAGCAGGTATGTGGACCCGGTAACCATTGCGACTGATGCAGCGGCTGCAGCTGTCAGTGCTTCAGCAGCTGACGTCATTGACATGAGCAGCTTGCCTATGATTGGTGAGCGTGTTGCCTTTGGGAAGCACTGACAGCGGCAGCCCCTGCGGTCGCAATGGTTACCGGATAAACATACCTGCGGACTGCAAGAACCAGGGAAGAGGCCGCCGAGGGAACGGACGGAGGATAGGTGAGCATAATGTGTGTGTGCTTGTGTGTGTTTGTATGCGTTTGTGAGGATTTGTGCGGACTGCAAGAGCGCGGTGAAAGTACGGAACCGGAAGTGTGTGCGGTGAGTATTTGCTCATACAGCAAAGCATTGCTCGTAAACATAGTTACAAATTTACAGCAAGCTTTGCTCGTATAGCGAAATACTCGCACATCAGGTTATTCGTAACGGAGGTTCCACTGTAATGTAATATTTATTGCGCATTTTTTAAAAATAAATAACACAAATCAGCCAATAACATGGACATATTTAGTGTCCCTGTAATCGTAACAACCCACACAATACAGCGATCAGATTATTTATGTGGATCGGTAAAAAATACAAAACATGGGACAATTTTTCCCTATTAAAATCCATAAAGAGTGTAATAAAAATGTATCACTGAGGCCGTGTTCACAAGTCTCATAAATGCTGCGTTTTTTCTGCAGGTATAACAATCTTCCTGGTTATTGCATGTTTGCTGTGTTTTTTATGCGTTTTCCCTGATATTTGATACATGCTTGTTGCAGATGTGAATCTGGGTTTTTAATGCATTTTATAACTGAAGAAAAGATTTGATTCTGCATTTAAAAATACAACGGCATATTGTTTTTTGCTTGCATTTTCTTAAGCTCCACAAAGAAGAGAAAAAAAACACCAAATCTACACGTTTCAGCAGCGTCTTTAGACGCACAGAGGGTGGAGATTTCATGACGTTACTTCCACTCTGCTTGGACATTTAATCCGTGTTCACATGTACCCTGTTTCCCCGAAAATAAGACACTGTCTTATATTTTTTTTTGCCCTGAAAAAAGCACTATGTCTTATTTTCAGGGGGTGTCTTAATGTTCAGGAGACATGGTTGGGGTAAGTTTACCCCCCACAATAAGCAGACCCCCCTTCCCAGGATCATCATACTTACCAGCCCCAGGCGTCTGTATGGCTCCCAGATCTTCCTGTGATCTCCCAGCAGGTATGCTGCATGCCTCCCCTGCGTCTGGCCGACACACATACTTCAGATCACACAGACAGACACACACACACATATATCAGATAGCATACACTCATTTAGACACACACACACACACCCCTCTTTCAAATCATTGCTCCCGGTGATCTCCCAGTAGCTGTGCTCTCCTGCGTCTGGCCGACACTCACATCAGACAGCATACACACACACACACACAAACACACACACACACACACACCCCTTTCAAATCATTCCTCCCTGTGCTCTCCTGTGAGCGCCCCCAGCAGCTGCTGTGCTGCACGCTGTCCTCCTGCCGACACTCACACATACGATCGCATACACTCACACACACTCACGATATCGCACGTAGCACTACAATCGCGCGCGCACACACTCACAACATCTGGAGATGTTACATGCTTCCGGCCATGTGATCAAGGTCCTGGAAGATCACACCACAATATCGCCGCCGAGAAGCAAGCAATATCACTGGATGGGGTGAGTGTGTGTATGCGATCTGTAGTCTGTGTGTGTGTGTGTCTGTGTGAGATCTGATGTGTGTGTGTGTGTGTATTCCGCTGCAGGACCATGATGCGCTCACCTGCTCCCGGTCGGCGTCTGTTGAGTATGATCGGGGCATCTTCTCTCTTCTTTCTTTAGTGGGTCTCCGCTGTCTATAATGAAGTGTCCTGCAGTGTCTTTAACTTTTTCACCGCTGCATGACACTTCATTAATGACCACAGCTATGTCTTATTTTCAGGGGATGTCTTATATTAAAGCATACCTGAAAACTCCTGCTATGTCTTATTTTCGGGGGACGTCTTATTTTCGGGGAAACAAAATGCCGGGTTTTTCTGTTGCATTTTTGCACATATATTCTGCGGTGTTGAACTGAAGCAAAGTGAATGTGATTTCATGAGAAGACGCCGCTGAACTCGGCTGTTTTAGTGATTTTTGTCTCTAGAGGTTTCTATGTGGAGCTTAACGAAACGCATGGAGAAAACTGCAACTACTTTTCTAACTGCAGAATCCAATCTTTTCTGTAATATAAAAACGCAGCTTCACATCTGCACGAAAAATGCATGAAATAATGGGGAAAAGGCATAAAAAAATGCAGCAAAAATGCAATAATCAAAGAAGATTGTTATTGTGTAACTTGGTGCGGACAGCGGCAGAAACAAAAAACACAGGATTTATGCAACGTGTGAACACGGCCTTACAGACACAAACAGCAACATGCCATATAGTGACACTTATACACAGTGGGTACGGAAAGTATTCAGACTCCTTTAAATTTTTAACTCTTTGTTTCATTGCAGCCATTTGGTAAATTTAAAACAGTTCATTATTTTTTTCTCATTAATGTACACTCTGCACCCCATCTTGAGTGAATAAAATAGAAATGTAGAAATTTTTGCAAGTTTATTAAACAATAAAAACTGAAATATTTCTTGGTCATAAGTATTCAGACCCTTTGCTCAGACACTCATATTTAAGTCACAAGCTGTCCAATTCCTTGTGATCCTTCTTGAGATAGCTCTACTCCTTCATTGGAGTCTAGTTGCGTTTAATTAAACTGATAGGACTTGATTTGGAAAAGCTCACACCTGTCTATATAAGACCTCACAGCTCACAGTGCATGTCAGACCAAATGACAATCATGAGGTCAAAGGAACTGCCCAAGGAGCTCAGAGACAGAATTGTGGCAAGGCACAGATCTGGCCAAGGTTACAAAAGAATTTCTGCAGTACTCAAGGTTCTTAAGAGCACAGTGGTCTGTCTCCATAATCCTTAAATGAATGACGTTTGGGACCATCAGAACTCTTCCTATACCTGGCCGTCCAGCCAAACTGAGCAATCGTAGTAGAAGAGTCTTGGTGAGAGAGGTAAAGAAGGACCCCAAGATCACTGTGGCTGAGCCCCAGAGATGCAGTAGGGAGATGGGACAAAGTTCCACAAAGTCAACAATCACTGCAGCCCTCCACCAGTTGGGCCTTTATGGCAGAGTGGTCCAATGGAAGCCTCTGAGTCTTCTCAGTGCAAGACATATGAAAGCCTGCACAGAGTTTGCAAAAAAACACATGAAGGACTCCCAGACTATGAGAAATAAGATTCTCTGGTCGGAAGATACGAAGATAGAACTTTTTGGTGATAATCTAAGCGGTATGTGTGGAGAAAACCAGGCACTGCTCATCACCTGCTCAATACAATCCCAACAGTGAAACATGGTGGTGGCAGCATCATGCTATGGGGGTGTTTTTCAGTTGCAGGGACAGGACGACTGGATGTGTACCGCCCTGTGCTCAGCTTTAGCCGAGACGCTCGGATCCGGGCTCACTGGTGGGTGGCTCAAGCATCTCCGGACCCGGGGACCTTTGGTCACTCCGATCTGAAAGGGGCTGGTGGTTTAGGGGACGTAGGTGTACGGCCGGAGCCGTGGTTAAGTTCGTGATGCCACCCACGGGATGTGGTGAAGATGGACACCACCGCTGTGGCTTACGGGGCACCCGGGGGAAATGTTGCGCAGCAAGTTGTTAACCCCTCCGTGGGTAGGGGTGGTGGCCTTGGGACCCGTTGGGGGAGGTAGTTGGGCAGTGCAGGGAGATGGGTGGCCGGAGGGCACCGATGTACTCACGATTAGAAACACACACAAGTCTCTGGTAGACCAAGGTGATGGTGGTCGGTGCCCGCAGCCGGCTGCAGTCTGGTCCCTCACCCGGATGGTGGTCTCTGCCTTTCTCTTGCACCTGTTTGTGTGATGGTGGACTACCTGCACCTGCAGCATCAGGAGTCAGCTCCCTGGCTTGTAGATGTCGGAAGAGCCCTTTGCCCGCAGACGCTGACCCGTGGGATCTCTCTGCCGTTGTGGTGGCTTTCTATCCCCCTCATTGGGCTGTTGTCTTCAGTCGGGACTTTGGGTGGGACAGAACCTATAGTCCTGGCCGCAATCAGTGAATTAGCTAGCCCCCAGTAGCTTCTGGACCTAGCTTCAGGGTCTGAGTACCAACCTTTGTGCTCCGGTTTCCAGTCGGTTCCCCGGGTCGGTACCGGCGGGCCACTACCCTGTCCCGGTCCACCACGGTTCCACCGAGCCGTCTTCCCCACTCCTGCAGGCAGAGGCCTCCATTTGCCCCCTAGCCAAATGTGCCCGGGCTCCTACCCTGGCACCTGTCAGTCTGCTACAGGCCTGTCACACAGGCCTGACCTCCTCCACTCACTGACTCTCACTAGGAACTAGAAACTGACTACTTTTCCCGCCTCAGGCTCTCTGAACTCCTCGGTGGGCGTGTCCAACCACCTGGCTCCGCCCCTGGTGTGTCCATCAAGCCCTGAGGTGGGTGGCTACGGTTTAAATGGTTGGCTGCTGACACCTTGTTAGGGGACTGGTGTAGTGCGGGGCTCTATATGTGACTACCTGGCTTGTCCAGGGTGTCACAGTTGCAATTGAAGGAAAGATGAATGTGGCCAAGTACAGTGATATCCTGGAAGAAAATGTCTTCCAGAGTGCTCTGGACCACAGACTTGGCCGAAGATTTACCTTCCAACAAAACAATGACCCTAAAAGCACACAGCTAAAATAACAAAGGATTGCCTCCAGAACAACTCTGTGACCATTCTTGACTGACCCAGCCAGAGCCCTGACCTAAACCCAATTGAGCATCTCTGGAGAGACCTGAAAATGGCTGTCCACCAACGTGCACTATCCAACCTGACAGAACTGGAGAGGATCAGCAAGGAAGAATGGCAGAGAATCCCCAAATCCAGGACCCCAAGAAGACTCATGGCTGTACTAGCTCAAAAGGGTGCTTCTACTCAATACCGAGCAAAGGGGCTGAAAACATATGACCATGTGATATTTCAGTTTTTCTTGTTTAAGAAAACTGCAAAAATTCCTACATTTCTGTTTTTTTTCTGTCAAGATGGGGGGCACAGTGTACATTAATGAGAAAAAAATGAACTTTTTTGAATTTACCAAATGGCTGCAATGAAACAAAGAGTGAAAAATTTAAAGGGGTCTGAATACTTTCCATACCCACTGTAAATATGAGAAAATTCTGGCTGATATGAGTATGAATGACTGAATAGTCCTGGGCATTTGCTGAACATCTCTCACTGCCAAATGTGTGTGGTTAGTGGGCTTGCCGCATACTTTGTCCCTCTTTCTATTCTTCAAAAGTTGGGTGGTATGCCTTAAGGCCGCTTTACACGCTGCAATCTCGCTAACGAGATCGCTAGTGTGCGTACCTGCCCCCATCGTTTGTGTGTCACGGGCAAATCGCTGCCCGTGGTGCACAAAATTGCGCGGACCTCTCACACTACTTACCTGCCTAGCGGCGTCGTTGTGACCGGCGAACCGCCTACTTTCTAACAACGACGTCACTAAGCGGCCGACCAATAGAAGCGGAGGGGCGGAGATGAGCGGGACGTAACATCCCGCGCCCTCCTCCTTCCTTCCGCCTTGCCGGCGGCCACAGGTAAGGAGATGTTCCTCGCTCCTGCGGTGTCACACATAGCGATGTGTGCTGCCGCATGAACGAAGAACTACATCGTACCTGCAGCAACAACGATAATTTGGAATAGGGGGGCATGCCACCGATTAGCGATTTTGAACGTTTTTGCGACGATTCAAAATCGCTCATAGGTGTCACACGCAACGACATCGGTAACGCGGCCGGATTTGCGTCACAAATTCCGTGATCCCAACGACATCGCTTTAGCGATGTCGTAGCATGTAAAGCGGCCTTTAGGTCACGTTCACTCTTTCAGTCATTGGTGATTTTTTCCCTCAGTCTTTGTTGAGTGGGTGATAAATACAGCAGTGGTGCTCGTCTTTCTATTATACTTTTCCTCTGATTTTATCACACTTGGTTTTGGCTCCAAATACTGATGTAAGATACTGACCAAATACTCACTGTGTGCACGTGGCCTTAGAATAGGTGATCACTTGTTTTCACCAGAGAACCTCTGTAAGGCCTCTGCCACACTTACGTGACAAAACGTAACGTTTTTGTCACGTACATGTTAAAGGGGTGGTTTGGTCCCCGTGTGCCGTGTTTATGGCACGTACGTGTTCTCCGTGTGTTATACGTAATAACACCCAAGGCTAGAGAGAGCAAAGGGGTGGCAGAGTAAGGGGACTGCCAGGGAGGTACCAGGCCCGCAGGGGTAACAGGTCCCAGTGCAGAGATAGATTCACCTTTCTTCTGCCAAACCTGCCGGTGGGGGCACTCCAGACCCACACCATACCACCACAGAGTCCGCAGCCACGTAGCAAAGAGAGGGCCTATAGTTCACAGGAGGAAAGCAGCCGGAGTGACCTGGTCCAGGCTACAAGCAAACGGGCCGAAACGAGGGGAGCAGCAACTTCCCTGGGTGACCCCCGTAGGGACTGCAAGTCGGGGTCATCACAAACAACAGAAGGACTAGAGAAGCCAAGTCAGTAGCCACCCTCACAAGTCAGCCTGAAGGACGCCTGGTTCCAGCCTGGTTCATCCCAGCTACGTCCGGGTTACTCACCCTGCCACCATCAGTGAGTAAAATCCCTGAAAGACTATTGGACTGTTCCTGAGTCATTCTGCGCCTTGTGGTTCCACACACTTACACAGGGCCCTGGGGCTTGCCTCATTCTTGGGAGGCCACTACAACTAACTGCACCCACCATCATCCCCAGGCATCCCTTAATCTGCAGTGGCGGTCACCCTGACCGCAATACCGAGAGTGGTGTCACGACAATCCTAAGAGAAGATTCCCTATCTGTGACGAGACTGTCCCGCCACGTGGAGTCCCTGAAGGTAATGCATCGACACAACACCTGCGGGGCTTCACAGAAGAACAAGTGAAAAAGCCATCAGGAAAAAAACTGAAATTGGACAGATTAAATGTATGGATTCCTGAGACAAGGTCGACGAGAAAGACAGATTCCTGAGAGAAGGACAACAACAGAAAGAAGAATCCAGCAGGACGACAACAGCCAATATGTGAACAGGTTCCTGGAAGGAAGAAGAAACCTCATATGGACCATGCTGCTGGGACCTCTCGAATGAACAGCGGAGGTGAGTATTAATAAAAAACTAGAAATAATAATAATAGTAATAACATGAGTAATAATAAGAAAGTAGTAAAATCATTAATGAAATAAGGGTAGTGATAGCAGTAGGTAGAACAGATGTTTGATCCAGGGTCTTAGGACTGATCGCCTTTTCTCGGGGTCGAGAAGGAATTTTTCCCCTGTGACACAAATTGGCTGAAAGTGTCATGGGGGTTTTTGCCTTCTTCTGGATCAACAGCTTGGGGATAGTTATTAATAGATTTAGAAAACACTAAATTAGAAAAAATTAATTTAGAATTACTCTGTAATAAGAGAGCAGGATAAGACTAGTATAATAGCTACTCTCTACTCTACACATTATAGGACTAGTAAATTAGCTCTGCAATATTAATTACTTCACTACACATAGTATCATTAGTTTTGATCCAGGGTCCTAGGACTGATCGCCTTTTCTTGGGGTCGTGAAGGAATTGGCTGAAGGTGTCATGGGGGTTTTTGCTTTCTTCTGGATCAAAAACATTAGGAATTATTTATTAGTAGTTTTTAATACAACACTTAGAACAACAGGGGTAAGAAAAAAAAAATGATAACAATAGGTAACATATAAAAATTAATAGTGTAGTACTAATAAAAATGGTAATAATAATCTCAGATTTGTCCTAGCCCCAGTTAGTTAGTAATTTAGTGATAAGTTAGTGTAGGGACCCATCTGAAGAGGTCGCCTTGACGTTGGCAGATGGGCTCGCACAATTTGATCACATTGTGTCCCAAGAACCTCACATGTATTTGTATAGAAAATATAGTATCTATGTAAAGATCAAAGCAGTTTAACCCCTCATATGCTGAAGTCCACATCTAGGTGGTTAGTCAGAAGGAGAGGGTTTTTTCTACACTCAATGCCTCCCAGTGATGAGATTGCAGGTGCTGATGGATTGCTAAGACCACCATGATTACCATCTTACTCCTCCTATTTGACCCTGACACAGCCTGTCAGAGTTCTCTGACTGCTCTGCTGCTGTTAGTTATACCTCTGTTGCCCACCAGCTCTTTACAATGTCATGGAGCCCGGCACCTAACATTGTGAGTTGTCCGACATCACGCACACCGGCTGGCACAAGTAGTTCACCACCGAGCTCAGAACTGACAGATCAGGGAATTCATTTATAGACCTTAAAAAAGATCACTCCATCAACCGCCTCCTGTGTTATGGTGAGAATTGTCCTCCGTCGTATCTATTCTAATAAAATACTAAGTGAAAAGCAGATATTACTGTATTCCAGACTCATACATTCATACACATTACTCTGCGTGCAGCTACCTTAACGCTCCGCTCTGAGGTCATGTTGTCCCTTCACCACTATTGGATATCACTATTCCCCCCCCTAGACGCAGATTCAGGCTCACAACCCCCAATATTCACAGTGTGAGGATTGGTGTTTTAGTACCAAACTTTCTCCTCTATGTATGATACTGATCTGAGGCTATGTGCACATGTTGCTTTTTGTGTGCAGATTTTCTATACATAAAAAAGCATGTTTTGGCAGGAAAAAGGCAGCTGAAAAAACACACTTTTTATCATCTGCACGTTTTTTCACGTTTTTTTCATGCTTTTTTTTAGTCATGGTGATTGCGGGGGTTCAGGCGCTGTAGCCATGCGATCGCCATCGGATCTCCAGCTGATGTTACAGCTGGGACCCAACTCTTAGTGCCCGAAGCGGTGCCCGCGCAGCTCCTGGCTGTTTAACCCCCTGAATGCTGCAATCAATGCAATAGCAGCATTCAGGAGCCAATGAGAGAGATCACCTACTTCTCCCTGGCAATCAGGTCCCTGTTATGCGATCAGAGGGTACCGATCACTGCCATGGCAACTCTGGGATGTGGCCATGACGACCCCGGGTTACTGAGCTATGGAGAGCCTGACACACCATGCCGTATTTATGGTGTGTGAGGTGAAGCATCAGTGCTGCCTGCAAGTGCAGCCCTAACAGATATAATCCATTGTAGTGATCGAGCTCGAGCTCTGCAGGGGATTATATCAGATACAAGAGAAAATGTAGAAACAATTGACATGCTGCTAATTTTTTTGCAGCAAAATCTGCAAGGAAAAAAGAAGCAACATGTGCACAGCAAGTCAGGAGTCTTATAGACTTTGCTGGCATGCGTTTTTCCTTGCAGTATTGATTACAAAAACGATAAAAATGCAACGTGTGCACATAGACTTCTAATGTTTTTTAGTTCAGCCAAATTCAGCTTTTTGCCTTGTTTGTGTAACCGCCATGCTGCTGTATTATGCAAAGGTTTTTTTGTGACTCATGAAACACAACAGTTCCAAAAAAATTTGTGACGCTGTCTAATATGTAAAGAAAACCTCCATATTGTGCTCAGCATTGATGGTGCCTTTCATGCACTGCACTGGCGGACATACGCCGGTGCAGCATGTGCAGTCGCACAGGGGCCCCGAGCAGGAGGGGGTCCCTAGGGCCTGAAAACATATGGGGATTTCCTTTGCTCGCGGCAGCTTGAACACTAATAGGAGAAGCAGGGGCCCGATCAGCTGACCGCATATCATTATGCAGAGCTGACACGGGCCCCTTCCTCACTTGTTAGGGGCCTGCAGGAGGGAGAATTCATATCTGCAGAAGCTGGCGGCCGGCGCGCAGATGATGACATAATTTCTCAGAGTCCAGAGGAGGCTCCGCCCACCAGCTCCGTCTCCAGCAGAGCAGGGGTCTCTGTATACAGACATGGCTCCCTGCCCCCCTCATCCCTGAGCTGCTCTCCCCTGTGGAAATTACAGCAGTCGGGCCCCAGGAGGAGGAGGGGAGCCTGCACCACAGAGAAGATGGAAGTACAGGCTCCAGAGAAGAGCCTGCCATCCTGGGCCTCATGTGCTATCATCTGCAGAGAGGGTGAGTCCATGTGTAATGTACACACATCTATCTATCCATTATCTGTGTATCTAATTTATCTATATCGCTAAGCTATATATTATCTATCTCTCTATCTGTGCATATATTATCTGTGTATCTAATCTATATGTCTATCTATTATCTATCTAATCTTTCTATTATCTGTGTATCTAATCTATCTATTATCTAGCTATCCCTCTATCTATCTATTATCTATTATTCTATCCATTTATCACATATTTATCTATGTATATATATTATCTGTTTATCTAATGTATCTATCCATCCATTCAGCTATATGTCTAATATGTTGGTATATGTGTCATGTCTATGTATTTCTGTGCATATGTGTATACGTTATTTAGAGACTGTTCATATTACTCTCTAATGATCTCTGTGACCGCCTGTGGCTACCAGTGTGTCCGACTCTGCTTGATTTCTTATTGTCCAAGATAGCTTGTTGTCTTGGTATTTGGTGCTGTGTGAATGCCCTTGAGGCCCAGTCACACTAAACAACTTACCAGCGATCCCAACAACGATACAACCTGATAGGGATCACTGGTAAGTTGCTAGGAGGTCGCTGGTGAGATGTCACACTAAGCGACGCTCCAGCGATCCCACCAGCAACCTGACTTGGCAGGGATCGCTGGAGCGTCACTACACCGGTTGCTGGTGAGCTGTCACACAGGCAGATCTCACCAGCAACCAGTGACCAGCCTCCAGCCAGCAGCGCCGCGTGGAAGCAATGCTGCGCTTGGTAACTAAGGTAAATATCGGGTAACCAACTCGATATTTACCTTGATTACCAGCGCGCACCGCTTAGCGCTGGCTCCCTGCACACCTAGCCACAGTACACATCGGGTTAATTACCCGATGTGTACTCTGCTACGTGTGCAGGCAGCAGGAGCCGGCTTCTGCGGACGCTGGTAACCACGGTAAACATCGGGTAACCAAGAAGCCCTTACCTTGGTTACCCGATATTTACCTTCGTTACAGCGTCCACCGCTCTCACACTGCCACTGCCAGCTCCCTGTTCCCTGCACTCTTAGCCACAGTACACATCGGGTTAATTACCCGATGTGTACTGTGGCTACGTGTGCAGAGAGCAGGGAACCGGCACTGACAGCGTGAGAGCGGCAGACGCTGGTAACGAAGGTAAATATCGGGTAACCAAGGGAAGGGCTTCTTGGTTACCCGATGTTTACCGTGGTTACCAGCGTCCGCAGAAGGGGGCTCCTGCTGCCTGCACATTTAGTTGTTGCTCTGTCGCTGTCACACACAGCGATCTGTGCTTCACAGCGGGAGAGCAACAACTAAAAAATGGCCCAGGACATTCAGCAACAACCAGCGACCTCACAGCAGGGGCCAGGTTGTTGCTGGATGTCACACACAGCAACATCGCTAGCAACATCGCTGCTACTTCACAAAAGTTGTTCCTTAGCAGCGATGTTGCTAGCGATGTTGCTTAGTGTGACGTGGCCTTTGGTCAGTGTGTACTCCCCAACTTACAGCTCAGCTACTGAGCCCTAGCACAATATTTAGACCATGGATTCCAATCGTGCAGTACCATCAACTTTGTTATTGCAGGACACAGATAATAAATCTGGACTGGTCGTACAGCTTGCTTTTAGCCAATAGAAGGTTGTCCAGGCTATGTGAGGTCTTTCCGCCAATATGAGTTCATTACCATAGACTCTTTTGGTTACATCTCTGGGTCTTCAACACATGACACAGTTTAATTTTTACTCTGGACTTCCTTCTTTGTGAGCATTTCCATATTTATCAACTCATGCTGTTTTGATAAAGATGCTAAGTCTTGTCAGGAATTTGAGATCCAATTCTCCGTATACTTTGAGCTGTGCCCCCAGCAATTTTTTTCTTAGAGGTCAAAAGTGGCTTATAGTTTTTCGTTGTTATCTGGAGATGCTTTGGCATGGCTTGTATCATTATGAGTGTGATGCACTCACCATCCTTCCTGAATGCCTTTCGTAGTATATTTGATAAACCAGGTTATGTCCACTCAGTCATTAATTCCATAATTGTGCTTAGACATGGGATTATGACATACAATTCCATACCATGTCTACTTATTTGTCTTGGAAACATGTCTCTCTCCTGGCTATCTTCTATGCCAGCCAATCCACTCTGGTCAAATCTGAATTTGCTGCTAGGGGATTATTATCTTCCTTAATTTAATTTTGTTTGCCACCAACTGGTTAAACCATTTGCTCGAAAGTTATATGTCCCATATTCTAGAACTTCTTCAAAATCTCCACCCAGAGAGAAAGTAGTTTTGGAACCCATGCAAAATGCCCATAACAATTTCTTGTCAACCAAAACATTCTGTTGCCTTACTTAAAGACTTTCTCTATATCGTGGTGAACAGGATCATTCTCATGTAAACCTTTCCAAACTCAAGGCCAAACAGAGAAACTTCAGACACTAGGTGAAGGTGCAGCCATTGCCTTGGGATAAAATCTATTCTCCACTAAAGACAAACTGGTCCTTCTACAGTATTCATCTGTATTCAAGCGATAACCTTTTTAATGGAGCTGCGTACGATGTTATTGACTTCTCTCTGGCTAAAAGGCTGGAAATTCCTTTTGTTTCTGAGGAAGTCTCTGAAGCTGATCTGGCTCAGGTTTTCCTGGTAATCATATTCAATTCTTGACTAAGAAAGTGAGTTCAGATTGGACCACTACACATTAAGAACATGTGGTGACCTTGTATTGCCGGTCACCACAGGACTGTCTTTCACCCGTGACACACCCATGACAGATATTCTGTATCAGGACAGAACAGAATTATTCTAATCGTGACCATAAGCTTCTAGATATAAAATTAACTGTGAAGATATGACAACAACTACTTGAAGGAGCTAACATGAACATTTATACTGACTATAAATCTGAAATATCTTCAGTTAGCCTATAGGATGAATCCCAGCCAAGCTTGATGGTCATTTTTCCTCACAGTTTTACTTTATCCTCATCTACCATTCTAGCTGAGAAAGACGACCGAGTTGAGACCCAGTCCAAGTCTTTTGGTCCTTATGATGTCTCTGAAGATACGCTTTTTAATGTAATTGAACCTGAATGTATTCTTGCTACCATATCATATTTCAATTTTCTACAGTCAACTGAACTACAGCACTTCTTTACTGTTTCTACTGGTAGCTCAAATGGAAGCAAGACATCAAAGAAACTTGACTAAAGAATGTATGTCTGGAACACCAATGGTGTGAACATGGTGCAAGACTCAAAAACATAACTATACAATAGGATAAAAAGTTGCACACAAGTCACAATGTATATGGGAATGCTGAAAAGCAAAACTGCTATGGGAATAGTAGACTGAAAAATACAATGAACTATCTGAAAAAGTGAAAAAACATGAAAATTGGAATATGCATAACTGCTATGAATAATAGGAATATAAGAGATGTTTAGCCATTGTATTGATCAATGCAAAAGAGCCCCAAACCAACACCAAGGTAATCTATGTAAGCACCATTTTCTGGGGTGGCTGCGGACTGCAATTCGTAGCAGGGGTGCCCAGAAAGCTTGGGCACCCTGCACTGCGGATTCCAATCACCAGCTGCCTAGTTGTACCTAGCTGGACACAAAAATTGGACAAAGCCCACGTCATTTACTTTTTTAATTATTTCATGAAATTCATGAAATAATTAAACAAAAAAAGGGCTTCCCTATATTTTTGGTTTCCAGCCGGGTACAAATAGGCAGCTTGGGGTTGGGGGCAGCCCATAGCTGCCTTCTGTACCTGGCTAGCATACAAAAACATGGCGAAGCCCACGTAATTTTTTGGGGGGGGCAAAAATCTCCTGCATACAGTCCTAGATGGAGTATGCTGAGCCTTGTAGTTCTGCAGCTGCTGTCTGTCTGTATGGAGGAGAGCAGACAGCAATTGCAGAACTACAAAGCTCAGCATCCTCCATCCAGGACTGTATGCTGGAGGGAGAGGCAGGGGGAGCAGAACTGCAAGGCTCAGCATTCTTCATCCACTAGTGTATGCAGGAGAGCAGACAGCAGCTGCAGAACTACAAGGCTCAGCATGCTGCATCCAGGACTGTATGCTGGAGGGAGAGACAGGGGGAGCAGAACTAAAAGGCTCAGCATGCTCCATTCACTAGTGTATGCAGGAGAGCAGACAGCAGCTGCAGAACTACAAGGCTCAGCATGCTGCATCCAGGACTGTATGCTGGAGGGAGAGACAGGGGGAGCAGAACTACAAGGCTCAGCATGCTCCATTCACTAGGGTATGCAGGAGAGCAGACAGCAGCTGCAGAACTACAAGGCTCAGCATACTCCATCCAGGACTGTATGCAGGAATTTTTTGCCCACCAAAAAAATGACGTGGGCTTCGCCATATTTTTGTATGCTAGCCAAGTACAGCAGGCAGGTACGGCTGCCCCCAACCCCCAGCTGCCTATTTGTACCTGGCTGGGAACTAAAAATATAGGGAAGCCCTTTTTTTAATTATTTCATGAATTTCATGAAATAATTAAAAAAAACCCGACATGGGCTTCACCCCATTTTTGTGTCCAGCCAGGTACAACTAGGCAACTGGGGATTGGAATTCGCAGCACAGGTTAGCCTGAGCTTTCTGGGCCCCTCTGCTGCGAATTGCAGTCCGCAGCCGCCCCAGAAAATGGCGCTTTCATAGAAGCGCCATCATCTGGCGCTGTATCCAACTCTTCCAGCAGCCCTGAAGCCGGGTGGCTTGCTGGGTAATAATGGGTTAATACTAGCTTTGTTTTACTAGCTAGTATTAAGCCAGAGATTCTCAATGCCAGGCAAGTCTCCAATAAAGGGTTAAAAAAAAAGACACCACACAGAGAAAAAAATACTTTAATAGAAATAAATACACAGACACACTTAAAGACTCCATGTTTATTACTCCCTCTCAGCCCTCCACGATCCTGGTCTTCTGTCTTCTTTCTCCTTCAACCCATGCAGCTCTGCTACATCAGACAGCACTGCATGGTAGGAAGACGCTGCTGCTCCCCTTGCAGTCTAATCACTCAGTGAGTGAGCAGAGGCTGTGGGCTGTAAGCGGTGACGTCACCGCTAACAGGCGGGCTACTATAGCAAAGGTGATCTCCGTTATTCACCGGCTGTGGCATCCAGTCCTTGCATGTGGGCTGACTCTGTAAAGAGCGCCGACATGCAAGAACGGGGAGCCAAGCATGTGCCCAAGCATCTCGCCGGTACACAGAGATGCTGGAACAAGCACCACATACCGGAGAGCTGCACTGACAGGACCTAGAATGATGTCTAGCCATGTGACCAGTCTGTAGCCAATGAGATAATACACACGTGACTGGTCACATGCTATATTGACGTCACGGAAGGTCATATCATCAGTGCTGGTTACCGGGAGAACGCAGTGATTATCGGAAGGAAAATCGGCGGGAGATAGAGTGCAGGACGCGTAAGTGTAATGGACATGTTTATTAACTGTATGTGTATATGTATAATATGTTTTTATGTGTTTGTGTTTGCCTGCCATTGTTTTCAATGGGGATCGAAGGAGTTCGTTGAACGTTCGTCGAACGTTCATCGAACGGAACCAAACCGAATTCGAATGCTAGGGGGGTGGCTCAACACTAGTCACAACCCCATTACATGCCCATAGAGAATACACCTGCAGATGGAAGAAAATCTTCATCTGCAAATTCTGTATATTGAGTAAAAGGAGATGGACGTTTTTTGGCTGACGGTGCAACTGCTGGAAAGTACAGTAGATGTTGTAGTCTATGTGTTTAAAGCGTCCATAGCGAAATTGAAATGAACACAGACAAAAAGAGACACACACACACAGAAATAGACACACAGACAAAAGAGACACAAACAGAAAGACACATACAGAAAGAGACACATGTAGCACCCCTGAAGCCATCAGGGAGCTACAAGGTTCTGCATCCTCACCAGGATGCAGGGCCTACCCCCTAGGGCCCTGGAAGACAAGTGCCAGTACTGCACAAACACTTCACAAAATCCCAACAATCCCCCATAGAATGGTACAAGGCTAGGGTCAGATCAATGGATGGCCACCTAGAGGTGGAGCCAGTCCAGTACACTTGTTGACCAGGTGGGAGGGGCAGACTGAGGACAGACAGTAAGTCAGAGGAGACGGTGAAGGTGGACAGGAGGAGACACCCTGCCTTGGAGTGAGAAGTAACCTGGTGCCCAGGAGGGTAGTTGCTGGTGGAGTACGGTGGAGTACTGCCAGAACTACGCACCAATGGGGTACAGGATTCTATGACAGGCATAAGCTCCAGGCAGGCCTGTTAACACCTGCACAGAGAGGGGACCATCAAGGACCTCACTGACTTTAAAAAATCCAAGACTCAGTAGCAAAGGGAGAAACCGGGACAGGACTAGAGACTCCAACCCCACAGGGTTCACCCTGCCGTCATACTAAGTGTAGTGGAAAAACCACCGGACGGGGACCCTCATTTGCTCTATGCCATGGGGACCCACCAACCAGAGACAGGTGCAGGGGAAGAAGGTACCAGATTACTAAACTGGCACTGGGACAAAGGGGACCTGAAGGTGAAACTAGCCAGCCTCGGGTGACCAGTTACCACCAGAAAAAGTGAGTAAAGAACCAGTTGCACTGAACCCTTTGTATGGACTACCTTCTTCCGACACCCGTCACTTCACCTACCCTCTGGTGCCCGGCCCTGCTTGTGAAGGGTCTAACATCCAGGCTGCCATTAACACCAGCCCCAGTAGTGGACATTGGCAGCGGCAGCTTCATCTTCATAGCCGCAACACCTCAAGTGGCGTCACGTGTGAACATTATTTTAATCCGCTGTAAATACTTCCCCTTTACAAAAAGGGCCCAGGGCACGGGACCGACCAACGGCCACCAAAGTGACATTCCCCAGTTACACACCGCCCGGCACCGAGTACACCATAACCCTGGTCAACACACACACACACACACACACACACACACAGAAAGAGGCACACACAGACACACACACACAGAAAGAGACACACACAGAAAGAGACACACACACACACACACAGAAAAAGACAAACCCATAAAGAGACACACAGACAGAAAGAAGCACATACACAGAAACTGTTTGGATGTTTGAAGTAATATATTGGCTTTTTTCACAGTTGGCCTGGATATTTATCAGGTGGCCTATAACAACTAATCACAGCTCTGCTTCTATTTTGCTACAGGTCATTAATAGGAGCTCTGATTGGTTGCTATAGGCAATGAAGGACATTCTTAATATTAGAAGCTTATGTGTGAGCTAATATGATTTCAGTGGAGAGAGGGACAGAGACAGAGATAGAGACAGACAGACAGAGAGACAGACAGAGTGGCAGAGAGACATACAAAGACAGAGAGACAGACAGGTCCATGTAACGCCTGCCTGGATCCACAGACTCAGACTGGCTGTAATGGACAGAATAGAGGAAATCTGCTTACAAAGCAGGACCCCGAGAACCTGAAACCCTTTAACCCCCTTTACAGGGATTTGGAATTACATAGGGCCCTGGAGATCACTACCAGTGGTAGGCTACAGTCCGATGAGAGTAATAGCCAGGCAGGATCGAACCAAGAAATGCAAAACAGGGACAGAATCACGCAGGCAAGGACGAAATCAGAAAACAAAGCAGAGGTCAAATCCGGATCGGACAGCGAGGTACATAAACAGCAGACAGGAAAGGTAGTCCGGAAACAAGCAGAAGTCAGAACACCAGAATTACAAAACAGAACAGGGCGGAACAGGAACCAGAATATCAGAACTATCTCTGGCAGTGGTCAACAGACAGGAGGGGAATTAAGAAGGGTGTGGTGTCTTCCCATTGGCTGTAGCTGAATGATGGTAACTTCAGCTGGAAGACACATGCCACCTATAGTCAGCCAGTGGTATTGCAGATCCCAAGGAAACCCAGCCCAGTGGATGAGCGGAGCCTGCGCCTAACAGTGCCGTTGGCATCGACTCTTCTCCCATCACCAGCACCATCCACGGCAGGAACACGGTGTCACCTGGTGATCGAAGCAGAAGTTGCTGGAGCGAACTCCGGTGGGGACATAACATACAGACAGAGATAGAGAGACAGAGAAGGAGACAGAGAAGGAGACAGACAGAGGGGGAATGAGGGAGACGGGGAGTGGCAGTAAGGGAGAGAGAGGGAGAAAGGGAAAATGGGGAAGTGGAAGAGAGACAGACAGACACTTTGTTACTCTCCCGGACAACGCCGGGTCCTACAGTTAGTGCGTAATAAAGATACTATTAAATACTACCACAGCTACAAAATTAGAGCAAAATTACCCCATTTGCAGAGATGTTAATCTACATTATATTTTTGCTTATAAACAATATCTTTTCCACAAATTATGTGAGGTGAGCTCTATTAAACAAGCACAATTAGCCTTTTCTCATTATTAGGGATTTAGACATCCCATAAGACCAATATATCTGACCACAAGAATCTTCTGTTGACTCATAGAAAATCTCTAGTAAGAATTAATTATAAGCACCTGCTGGTGTATTTTATAATGGAGCTATGTGAGGACTCGGCCTCCTTTTACTTGGTCAGCTCATTTTACCACTGACCCTTTCACCTTCACCTTTCATTAGTGCATCATCGACTAAGTTTCAGATATGAGAAAATACCATTAGACTTAACGTTTGATTCAGGTTGTTTAGCAAACTAAAGAAACAAACAGAGGAACATATTACAAGAAGCAGTCAGCACCCGGGAGTAATTGGTTTATTAGCGAGGATGATGCATAGATTCATTAAAGCCATATGCGTGGCCAACAGACATTGAATATTGAGTGGAAGGTCATGTAGCTTAGTAACATGCCTGAGTTCAAAGAAGAAGAAAACTTGTCTGTACTGGTTATCTATCTATCTATCTATCTATCTATCTATCTATCTATCTATCTATCTATCTATCTATCTGTCTGTCTGTCTGTCTGTCTGTCTGTCTGTCTATCTATCTATCTATCTATCTATATCTTCTATCCCAATATGTAGTAGGCATAATAATAGTAATAATATTAGCAAATACTTCCAATTACAAATGTAGTATAGTTCTCCTGATATAGCCATGTCTCTTAACTCATGTGCAGGGCATTGCAGCTTAGGTATCCATGGTTACATCTACTCATATAGTGATAGTTAGTTGCTTGTGGTCATAACTTATGACCAGAATCTACTAACTATCACTATATAAGTGGATGTAACTGTAAAACCCTGGGGTCAAGGGGGTTAACCCGATTCGTCGCCAGGTCGGGGATGCAGATCCTCTGCGTCGTCACGGAGTGGCCTAGCCCGGTTTCGTGACCCCGAGGTGTACAGGGATGGGAAGGTGGAGGGTGGTAGGAAGAATGGATGTGGTGGAGGATGGGGTGACAGTGAGGTACGCGGCCAGGTAATAGCCGCCGCTGCTGTCGCTGTCCTCTGGGGCAGATGTCACTGTAGCTAGGGTGGTCTTGCTTCCCGCAGGTAAAGCTAAGCCCCAGGGATATGATGATGGTAGAATGGAGCGATACGTTGGGGGTGCAGGACTGAGGGCGACGACAAGAACTGGACGACACAGGTTGAAGTCTCCTTTTACCTTTTACTGGTACTCGGTGTAGTCCAGGATTTAGTTGGCCAGTAAGCCTGGAAGCAGCAGGGGCATTTTTCTCTGCCTGGTAGTTGTAAGCCTCCTTCTGTGTGGCCTGAAGCTGCATAGCGTCCCTGTTCTACGCATGTTTGTCTCTTCCATTTGACAGGCAGTGAAAGCCGGTACTGGGGCCCACTCTGTAGCAGGCTCTTTCTTGCCACTTCGCCTCCGGAGGTAAAATCCTCTGCTCTCTGGCATTACTACTGGGCCGTTAGCACCCAGTAGTCTGGGATACTGGTATCCCGCTCTATGCACTCGTTCCTGGAGAGCTGGGTAGCAGCTCTCAGACAGCGACCAATCTCTTTGCTTCGTACTACTGCTCTGAGGTCTGGCTTCCTGTTACTACCTAATCCCTCCTCCAAGTCAGTATGTCTAGAGAGGCTCCCTTCAACACAGGTTATTAGCTCCCCCTACTGGTCCGGAGGAGGAAGTGGTGCTGCATGTTAGTGTACCTGGCAGAGAGTTGCCCACGGTTTCCGAGCATGGCTTTGCTCCCAGTGATGAGAACAACGCCACTGTGGCTCCCAGAACCACTGGGGTGCCACATAACCATGGATACCTAAGCTACAATGCCCTGCACATGAGGTAAGAGACACTATACTACATTTGTAATTGGATTTATTTGCTATTATTAATATTATTATTATTTTTGTTTTTACACCTACTACATATTGGGATAGGATCTAGCAGATAGTAATACCCCTTTAGGGTTTCAAAAACAAAAGTAATAGTTCATTTTTTTTTTCAATTAACAAAATGCAAAGTGAATGAACAACTGAAATCAACTTTAAATCAAATTAATATTTGGTGTGACCACTCTTTGCCCTTAAATTAGCATAAATTGTTCAAAATACACCTGCTCATAGTTTTTGGTAGAAATCTGGTATAACATCTTTGACATTATATGTAGATTTTGTCAATACCCTAATTAGTATACCCACTTAAGAATTTAAGGTGTAGTGTAAGATCTATATAGTATCGGTGTACTTTATGCAGTTGTTTTCTCAGATTACCAATATCCTATAAATTATTTTTGCATCTTTTCATTAGTTTTAGAAACAAAATAAATAAAGTTACACACAAAACAATCTCCTTGGTGTTGAGCTGCATTGTGTTGCTGTGAGAATGCTTTATTTTCTCACTATCTCTGGCGGAATGCATCAACTCCGTTCTGTCAACGCCGCCAAGTTACAATGAACTGGGTGTATTTGAGAGATATTGAATGCCAAAGAAGTATGTCTGAAGCTGAGAGCTATGACTGCACAACGGCAAATGGCTGCTTGATTAAAACATTACCTGTTATGTTATTATTATATTATGTTTAGCACTAATTATGCATAACATACAAGTATCACATACAGGAAAACCAACAGTATAATATGGACTTCACCTGTAACTGATCATGTTAAGGCTGCTTTCACTCTATATTTTTTTAACATGCGTCCTGAACGTTTTTTTAACGCAGAAATGGATCCAGTGCAAATGTGTTTTCATTTCAATGCATTTGCAATGGACTTGTGTCAACATGCGTTCACATGTGTTTTCGTGCGTTATAGTGAAGATCCAGCGAGTTGCAGTTTTTTAACATTTTTCAAAAATGCTACTTGTAGCGTTTTTGAGCTGCGTCCAAATACTGCAAATTGCTGGATCCTGACTAAACAGCATGCAAACGCATGTGAACGCTGGCATGCTGATAGACAGGATCCTGCTTGCTCTACTGAGCATGCCCAGAAACCAGCCTCGGGTGATCAGTCCCTCTTTCCCCCTCCCTCTCTGTCTCTCTCCCCCTCCCTCTCTCCCTCTCTGTCTCTCTCCCCTTCCCTCTCTCCCCCTCCCTCTCTGTCTCTCTCCCCCTCCCTCTCTCCCCCTCCCTCTCTGTCTCTCTCCCCCTCCCTCTCTCCTCCTCCCTCTCTGTCTCTCTCCCCTTCCCTCTCTCCCCCTCCCTCTCTGTCTCTCTCCCCCTCCCTCTCCCTCTCCTCTCTCTCTCCCCCGCCTGAGAGCTGCGGACACTCATAACCAAGATAAATATCGGGTAACCAAGCAAAGTGCTTCTCTTAGTTACCCGATGTTTACGTTGGTTACAGGTGCAGGGAGTAGGCAGCCTGGCTCCTAGCAGCTGCAGATGCTCATAACCAAGGTAAATATCAGGTATCCAAGCAAGTTACCCGATGTTTACCTTGGTTATGAGCCTCCGCAGCTGTCAGAAGCCGGCTCCCAGTCTATCACGTTCAGTTCCACTGACTCCCGATCACATGACTCCAATGCCCGCCCATAAGCTTAAAGTGACAGGATGCTGCAAAATAACACGTGTTTGCATGCGTTTTTTTTGCTGTAAAAGCAGGATCCGCTTTTAGAGCAAAAAAACGTTCATGACGCTTGTTAAAAAAACGTAGTGTGAAAGCAGCCTTAATGTTAATGAATAAATCCATTCTTATTGCACTTCACCCTGATAAACTCATGACTTACGTAGTGACTCTGCTTTTAACCAACTTGATCTCATTTGATAGATAATGTGATAAACAATCTGCAAATAATTTTATTTAAAATTTATGTTGTCCTACCCTGAAAAAATCACTATAAAGTGCAACCACAGGTTGTCGCTCTTCTTTCTCATTTTCTGTCCACTGTCTGTTGTTAAGTGTAATCCATCTCCAGCAGCAGAGAAGCCGAGACGGAGTACAAAGAGTGGAGTTGGTCTTTTTCTCTCTGTTTCTGCTTTCTTGTCTCTCAAGCTGCTTACAGACTTAAAGGAAATCAACCACCAGGATTTTGCTATATAAAGTAAAGGCAATGCCATACTGACACTAGGATGCTGAATCCAAGTATACCTTTTGTTGAAAGATCGGATGCTTGGTGGCTGAAATATCATTAATAAAAGTTCAGAAATGCACTGTCTTTATGGGTCAGGTCCTTGCTGTAAACCCCTCCTTCCAGCATCCTCTATGGCATGCCCCCTTTTCCTTTTTTAAATATCATGCCACACTTTCATTGCTGCTGTGGCATAGCCTCAGTAATGATATTTTCATTAAAAATCTGAGCATGCGCGTACTGCGATATCCAGTGCCATCTTATTGAAAACACTGTGGACAAGACTATGAGCAGCGTCAGCACAGATTTTATTTTTACATCTGCACACGTGCCCTTGTCACTCATAGTCTTCTCTGCAGTGTCTTTAATAAGATGGCGGTGGAGATAGCGGAACACGCATGCGCAGACTCCGACACCAGTTTAATGAAGACATCATTAGGCTAGGTTCGCACACTGCGTCTTTTTGATGCTGCGTTTTTGTGCGTTTTTGGCCGCTAAAAACGCACAAAAACGCACCTGCGTAGAAAAAACGCATCAAAAACGCATGCGTTTTTGCCGCGATTTGGTGCGTTTTTGGCTGCGTTTTGCTGCGTTTTTGATCTCTGCGTTTTGCTGCGTTTTTCCAATGCATTGCATGGGGGGAAAACGCAGAAAAACGCAGGAAAGAACTGACATGTCCATTTTTTTTTTTTACTCAAAAACGCAGGTAAAAAAAACAGATGTGTGCGGACAGCAAAAATGAAAGCTCATAGACTTTGCTGGGGAAGCAAGGTCCTGCAGTTTTGAGGCCAAAAACGCACCTGAAAAACGTGCAAAAACGCCGCGAAAAACGCACCGTGCGCACATAGCCTTACTGTGACAATGCGCAGACACGCTGACTAACAGCAACAATGGTAGCACTGTGCAATATTCAATTAAAGAGAAAAGGGCGTGCCATAGAGGAAACAGGTGGAGGACTTTACAGAGAGGACCTGACCCACAAAGGCCCACCCCCGAAATACATGTCAATCAAAGTGCAGTGCATTTTTGGAACTTTGATTAGGATATTTCAGCCACCAAGCATCAGATCTTTCAACAAAAGGTATGCCTAGATTCAGCATCCTAGTGCCAGTATGGCACTGCCTTTACCTCATATAGAAAAATCCTGTTGGTTGGTTCCCTTTAACAGAGATGCAGCCTTTTAGTTCGGGGCAGGAAAGTCATTGGACAATGGCAAGAGTAATGCATACCGGGGCGTAGGGTGAAAAATATATTGCCAAAGGCTAACCAGACTAAGATCTAAGGACCAAAGTAAATTCAATTATATACATCTGTCTACCCAACTGACTTAACTGTGGACTGTATGGCAGTATTATGGCATTTGAGATTTAGTATAATTCTACTATTTTGGCTCTTTATGGTAACACTGTTATGCCGGCGTCACACGGTACGATATATCGGGCGATATGTCGTCGAGGTCACGTCGTTAGTGGCGCACATCCGGCATCGTTAGACATATCATATCGTGTAACACCTCGGAACGACTGTGAACAAGCAAAAATACTCACCTTATCGTTGCTCGTTGACACGTCGTTCATTTTCAAAAAGTCGGTCCTCCTTCTGTGCTCTGGTTGTTCATCGTTCCCGGGGCAGCACACGTCGCTCCGTGTGACACCCCTGGAACGACGAACTGCAGCTTACCTGCGTCCAACCGGCAATGCGAAGAAAGGAGGTGGGCGGGATGTTTACGTCCCGCTCATCTCCGCCCCTCTGCTTCTATTGGGTGGCCGCTGTGTGATGTCGCTGTGACGCCAAATATACCTCCCCCTTCAGGAAGAGGATGTTCGCCGCCCACAGCGAGGTCGCCCGGGAGGTAAGTGCATGTGATGGGGGTTCACGACTTTGTGCGCCACGGGCAACTAATTGCCCATGACGTACAAACGACGGGGGCGGGTACGATCGCTCGTGCGATCGCACGATAGATTGTCCCATGTGACGTCGGCATAAGTGTAAATAAGTTAATGGTGGGTGGGCACAAACCCACCCATCATTGCTATCCCCATCTTGCTGTGAACCTTGTGCTATTACCATTTATAATGATTTATATTTCCGTGTTATTGCCATGATTTGTTCCTTCCAAGAACATTACAAAGGACCTGGAGACATTCATTATTATGTGGAGGAATGGAGATTTCGGCAGATAAATAAGAAAGGCTTCTTTACAGTTAGAGCAGTCCGACGGCAGAAAGCCCTACTGTAAGAGGCAGCAATGACAGATATTATAACAGCATTTATAAAAGTTTCAGATGCATTTATCATAGCAAATGACATTGTGGGTTATCAATAATCTAGTGAAAGAAAATGTATATATGGTCATGGAAGGTTAAATGGATCTCAGTTATTTTTCAGCGTAAAATTAATTGTAATTATGTAAATAAGCTCAAGGCCTGACTATTTCACACTGTACTGTTTCGAGTTTAGGAGCCAAGACTGTACCAGACTTTAGGTGAACTGCATTTTCATGAGAGCCTGTAGCCATGGCCTAGGAAGGGGAGGCCCGGGACGATTGCACTTGGGGCGATAGTAAGAAGATGTGATGTTGTCTGGACAGGGGAAGTTATTTTGTGGTGGGGCCGGAGAGGTGAGCATTTGTTTTTGTGGCCTGGGAAGGTAAACATTTTTGCCCTTTCTTGTTGTGAATTTTTCAGAATTTTTGGGGGAAAATTTAATTCTTCTTTTTGTGGTTTAGTGTTTAAATTTATTGTAGGGACTCACAAGCATGAGGACCCTTGACGTGGGTTGTGAGCATCCGTATTTTGGCCAAAATATCAACTAATACCTCATATAGATATCATACGTACAGTGCCTACAAGTAGTATTCAACCCCCTGCAGATTTAGCAGGTTTGATAAGATGCAAATAAGTTAGAGCCTGCAAACTTCAAACAAGAGCAGGATTTATTAACAGATGCATAAATCTTACAAACCAACAAGTTATGTTGCTCAGTTAAATTTTAATACATTTTCAACATAAAAGTGTGGGTCAATTATTATTCAACCCCTAGGTTTAATATTTTGTGGAATAACCCTTGTTTGCAATTACAGCTAATAATCGTCTTTTATAAGACCCGATCAGGCCGGCACAGGTCTCTGGAGTTATCTTGGCCCACTCCTCCATGCAGATCTTCTCCAAGTTATCTAGGTTCTTTGGGTGTCTCATGTGGACTTTAATCTTGAGCTCCTTCCACAAGTTTTCAATTGGGTTAAGGTCAGGAGACTGACTAGGCCACTGCAACACCTTGATTTTTTCCCTCTTGAACCAGGCCTTGGTTTTCTTGGCTGTGTGCTTTGGGTCGTTGTCTTGTTGGAAGATGAAATGACGACCCATCTTCAGATCCTTGATGGAGGAGCGGAGGTTCTTGGCCAAAATCTCCAGGTAGGCCGTGCTATCCATCTTCCCATGGATGCGGACCAGATGACCAGGCCCCTTGGCTGAGAAACAGCCCCACAGCATGATGCTGCCACCACCATGCTTGACTGTAGGGATGGTATTCTTGGGGTTGTATGCAGTGCCATCCAGTCTCCAAACGTCACGTGTGTGGTTGGCACCAAAGATCTCGATCTTGGTCTCATCAGACCAGAGAACCTTGAACCAGTCTGTCTCAGAGTCCTCCAAGTAATAATGAGCAAACTGTAGACGAGCCTTGACATGACGCTTTGAAAGTAAAGGTACCTTACGGGCTCGTCTGGAACGGAGACCATTGCGGTGGAGTACGTTACTTATGGTATTGACTGAAACCAATGTCCCCACTGCCATGAGATCTTCCCGGAGCTCCTTCCTTGTTGTCCTTGGGTTAGCCTTGACTCTTCGGACAAGCCTGGCCTCGGCACGGGTGGAAACTTTCAAAGGCTGTCCAGGCCGTGGAAGGCTAACTGTAGTTCCATAAGCCTTCCACTTCCGGATGATGCTCCCAACAGTGGAGACAGGTAGGCCCAACTCCTTGGAAAGGGTTTTGTACCCCTTGCCAGCCTTGTGACCCTCCACGATCTTGTCTCTGATGGCCTTGGAATGCTCCTTTGTCTTTCCCATGTTGACCAAGTATGAGTGCTGTTCACAAGTTTGGGGAGGGTCTTAATTAGTCAGAAAAGGCTGGAAAAAGAGATAATTAATCCAAACATGTGAAGCTCATTGTTCTTTGTGCCTGAAATACTTCTTAATACTTTAGGGAAACCAAACAGAATTCTTGTGGTTTGAGGGGTTGAATAATAAATGACCCTCTGAATAAACTTTTCACAATTTAAAAAAAAAAAATAAAAAAAGAAATAACATTCTTTTTTGCTGCAGTGCATTTCACACTTCCAGGCTGATCTACAGTCCAAATGTCACAATGCCAAGTTAATTCCGAATGTGTAAACCTGCTAAATCTGCAGGGGGTTGAATACTACTTGTAGGCACTGTATATTGTTTTTTTTTGCACTTATATCTTTATACAGGATGCAGCCAGGCCCATTAATGTAGGCCTTGTAAACTAGGGTCTCTGTTCCTGTGTAGTGCACTTATATAGTGCTGGGCAGCCCGCCTAGTCTAATAGTATAGGCATCTTCCATAGGCTGCAAGCCAGACACTGTGTACCTACATGTGTGAACGCTGCCCTATAAATGCCATCTGTGTACAATTTTAATACTAAGCAATCATAACCTCTATGGATTGGCAGTGTGTGAGTGGTTGCTTCATCAGTGTTTTGTACCTGTTGCCTCCATCTTTATTAAGGGGTTTTGATGTATCCTGTGAGTGCATTTGTTGAGCGTTAAGATGAGTATGAATATGTGGCGCCCTGGCCTATCAGGTCGTCACAGGGTATTGTGCAATCTGCCCTTCAGCACAGTATCCACCCTCCTTGGTTACGGGTCCTGGTCCTTTGGTATTGCTAACAGCTGAGCCAATCAAAACCCTAGGAACACTTTACACTGTACCCACCAGACACACCATTGGGGGGCCTGAAGGGAATAGGGCCGCCCACAAGGGGAGATGGTAGGGGAGAGTGAGAAAGTGAGGGAGAAGAGAAGAGAAGTGAAGGGGTAGTGGAAGGAGGTGAAGTGACTCTCGGGAGGAGAGGTCACGGAGCAGGGCTCCTTAGTACTAGGTGGCAGACGTTGGTCTGGGCCTGGTAGGAGCTGGAACCCGGTCACAGGGGATAGTGTCAGGGGGCACGGACTGCCGAGGAGGGCGGTCGGCGGCCTTGAGCTATCACCGGGCAGGGGCCAGAGCACGACGGGGTACGTAGACCCTAGGCCAGGAAGTAGCTTCACGCGTCCTGGCAATTTACCCAACGGGGGTGAAGACTTCAAGTGTCATCCCCAATCCGCTCCAAAATCGGGGTACTAGCGCACCGATGGGATAGGACTTTCCCAATACAGTCCAAAGAAATCCTACGCGTGAACCCTGAGAGCAAGCTCACTCCGTTAACCATAGAGGTGAGCGGGACCCGAAAAGTTTCAGGTTTGAGGGTCCAAAGAAGAAAACACAGGTGCCAAAGAAAGGGTCACAGACTAACCGCAACACCAAGGGCACAGACCCAAGCGTGCTCCCTCCCAGCTGCAGTGGTGCTCAGAACTCTGGTTTACAAGCTCTTGGTGTGATTATTTCTGGACTGAGTGAGTACACTGAAAAACCCTTTTCCTACCCCAATGGCACCCCTACCTCACCATCACCGGGCTCCCGGGGCAAAAAACCCCTACCCACGGAGGGGTTAAAAACACCTTGCTGCCATACCATCGCCACCGGGCGTCCCCAACAGCAGCGGTGGTACCCTAACTTACCACGCACCGTGGGTGGTTTCACGAACTTATCCCGTGTATATACTCCCCCAGTTCTTTTTGATTCGAGTGTCAGCGTGGACCCCCTGGGTCCGGAGACCCCTCAAGCCACTGTGGCTCCGAATCCAAGCGGCTCGACTGCTGCTACGGGGGCGGTACAAATATTTTTGATACCTTTTATATTTATTTTTTATTTATTTTTTTTTTGTTTTATAGAGACCCCAGAGTATAATAAGGAACATTTAATTTGCAGAAAATTCCGCATGATTTGGCAAATTAATTTTTTTCCCAATGCACTTGACTCTAGTTGTGCTGCATCTTAGCGACGTTGCTCGACATAATAAGAGAAGCCTCTTAATGTATATTATGCTCCCAATAATAAAATAACGTTGTGCTCAGTAAAATTTAGAATTCTCCCACTCATCAATTAGTTAAAGGAAAACTGTTTATTCCTTATAATGCAGATCCACTCATTTTTCCAGTTATCAGTAGCTGAGTACTGGAACCGATTGACCAAAGTAGAGTCTGAAGTCTTGAAAGCCGCCTCTAAGACTCTAATGCACTTGCAGTAGTTTCATTTCCAATAATGTGCTGAATAGTGTGAAGCAGAAACAGTTCTCCAGGTCCCAAAAGGACTGCGATGTTATTACTACATTTACTCATTATAGGATCAGCTTACAGACCTTAGGTTAGAGCCTTCACCGAGAGGAACAACTCCTAATTAGTGCCAAAACCTGCCACTGTCTGTCTTCTAGTAGTCAGCACCTGTAAGAGGGCACTTCATTGTGGCTGGCATAATTGTCTGACTGGTCTAACATGGCAAGAGCTTCCAGATTTACTCTTTATTGTAACAAGTTATTTAGCTTCCAATGGCAAACTAGAAGATTACGATCTTTGTCTCCAGATTTGGTGATAGATCGTAGGTGGTGAGGAGACACTCCAGATCTCCACGGCTCCAGCGAAAAGAAATATATCATAATTTTCACTTCACATGAAGGATGTTTTTTTTAATAAGACCTTCAATATCCCTGCTTTTAATTCCATGGGGTCTACAGCTTTATTCATTGCACAGTGGAAGTATCTTACTTAAAGGGGTTTTCCTAAAAACAAAGTTCATTTTAATCAATAGATCTTAAAATAATAATAATTTATACAATTACATGTGTTCAAAAAAATGTCCCTGTGTCTTATATACAGGTACATCTCAATAAATTAGAATATCATAAAAAAGTTAATTTATTTCAGTAATTCAATACAAAATGGGATACGCATATATTATATAGAATCATGACACACAAAGTGATCTATTTCAAGTGTTTATTTCTGTTAATGTTGATGATTATGGCTTACAGCCAATGAAAACCCAAAGTCATTATCTCAGAAAACTAGAATAATTATCACAAAACACCTGCAAAGGCTTCCTAAGCATTTAAAATGGTCCCTTAGTCTGGTTCAATAGGCTACACAATCATGGGGATGACTGCTGACTTGACAAATGTCCAGAAGGCAGTCATTGACACACTGGACAAGGAGGGTTAGCCACAAAAGGTCATTGCAAATGAAGCTGGCTTCTTACAGAGTGCTGTATCCAAGCATATTAATGGAAAGTTGAGTGCAAGGAAAAAGTGTGGTAGAAAAAGGTGCACAAGCAACCGTGATAACCACTGCCTTGATAGGATTGTTAAGAAAAAGCTATTCAAAAATTTGGGTGAGATTCACAAGGAGTGGACTGCTGCTGGAGTCAGTGCTTCAAGACCCACCACACACAGACGTATCCAGGACATGGGCTACAAGTGTCGCATTCCTTGTGTCAAGCCACTCATGACCAATAGCCAACACCAGAAGTGATTTACCTGGCCAAGGAGAAAAAGAACTGGACTGTTGCTCAGTGGTCCAAGGTGTTGTTTCAGATGAAAGTAAATTTTGCATTTCATTTGGAATTAAAGTTCCCAGAGTCTGGAGGAAAAGTGGAGAGGCCACAATCCAAGCTGCTTGAGGTCTAGTGTGAAGTTTCCACAATCATGGAATCTCCATGAATCTCACAATCAACCCAATGATGGTTTGGGGAGCCATGTCATCTGCTGGTGTAGCTCCACTGTGTTTTATCAAGACCAAAGTCAGCGCAGCCGTCTACTAGGAAATGTTAGAGCACTTCATGCTTCCCTCTGCTGACAAGCTTTTTGGAGATGGAAATTTCATTTTCCAGCAGGACTTGGCACCTGTCCACACTACCAAAAGTACCAATACCTGGTTTAATAATCACAATATCACAGTGCTTGATTGGCCAGCAAACTCGCCTGACCTAAACCCGATAGAGAATCTATAGGGTATTTTCAAGAGGAAGATGAGAGACACCAGACCCAACAATGCAGATGAGCTGAAGACTGCTATCAAAGCAACCTGGGCTTCCATAACACCTCAGCAGTCCCAAGAGCCCCGGCCAAGTATTGAGGCATTTACTGTACAGACTTTTCAGTAGACCAACATTTCTGAATTGAAAATCAGTTTTTCAGTTGGTCTTATATAATATTCTAATTTTCTGACATAATGATTTTTGGGTTTTTATTGGCTATAAGCCATAATCATCAACATTAACAGAAATAAACACTTGAAATAGATCACTCTGTGTAATGACTATATAATATATGTGTTTTTCTTTTTGTATTGAATTACTGAAATAAATTAACTTTTTGATGATATTTTGAGGATTTAGACTTAAGGGGGCTTTACACGCTACAATATCGTTAATGTTTTATCGTCGGGGTCACGTTGTTTGTGACGCACATTCGGCGGCATTAATGTTATCGCAGCGTGTGACACTTATGAGCGATTTTGTTTTGTTGCAAAAACGTTCAAAATCGCTCATCGGTGACATGCCCCCCTATTCTCGAAAATCGCTGCTGCAGCTAGCGATGTAGTTCCTCGTTGCTGTGGCAGCACACATCGCTATGTGTGACACCGCAGGAACGAGGAACCTCTCCTTACCTGCCGTCAGAACGCAATGCGGAAGGAAGGAGGTGGGCGGGATGTTTACGTCCCGGTCATCTCCGCCCCTCCGCTTCTATTGGGCGGCCGCTCAGTGACGTGTCTGTGACGCCGCACGGACCGCTCCCTTAGAAAGGAGGCGGTTCGCCGATCACAGCGACGTCGCTAGGCAGGTAAGTAGTGTGACGGGTCCGGGCAATGTTGTGCGCCACGGGCAGCGATTTGCCCGTGTCGCACAACCGATGGGGGCGGGAACGCACGCTAGCGATATCGGTACCGATATCGCAGCGTGTAAAGCAGCCTTTAGGTTTCTTCATTTACACTAGAAAGCAGAAGCAAGCCAGCACAATTTATTTTTTCTACAAAAAAATAATGTGAAATCAGTGTAAGTCAGAGGCAGCATACTTGCTTGTCATGGGTTTTTGCATTGCTTGTGCAGTCCTTTTTTATGAAAGGGGAATACATGCTCTTTAAAAATATAAAAGTAAATTCTCTAACATCCAGACATTTAACTGCAACTGTCTATCTCAGACAGTGTACACACTGCATCTATTTTACTAGTCCAACTTTACATCTGTACACACCTCACCAACTGAGTGCAGTGTTACAGGTTCTGGCAGATTAAATGTATAACTCCCTTGCATTTCTTATGACGTCACTTTTGAGATGGGGTTAAATTTTGTTGAAAGCAAAACAGAGAAAAAGTGTTTTAAAAATGTAGACATATAACTGTGCATGTCACTTTTGCACACCTGTTTAGCTAATCCGATTTTACAATCATTCACGTCACAGATGTCATGTGGCCTGCTGCCAAATATTGCTCTCTGTACATGTGTAGAGTGCCACGGGGTGGTTGTCATGGGTGAGGGATTAAGTCTGAACACCTGACATGGACATGCTATATGGAAAAGCTGGATCTGGCTTGGTGTGTGGACTTGTATTGTGTGGGCTGGAACCCATACTGCTGGTGACATCTGCTTGCCAGGACCGGATGATGACTCCCACTCCCAAGGAGACCAAACAGTAAGGCGGGCTTTACACGCTTCGACATCGCTAGCAATTGCTAGCGATGTCGAGCGCGATAGCACCCACCCCCGTCGCACGTGATATGTGGTGATTGCTACCGTAGCGAACATTATTGCTATGGCAGCTTCGCATGCACATACCTGGTCGGCGACGTTGCTGTGACCGTCGAACAATCCCTCCTTCAAGGGGGAGGTGCGTTCAGCGTCACAGCGACGTCACCGCGACGTCACTAAGCGGCCGGCCAATTGAAGCGGAGGGGCGGAGATGAGCGGGACATAACATCCCGCCCACCTTCTTCCTTCCGCATTGCTGGCGGGATGCAGGTAAGGAGATGTTTGTCGCTTCTGCGGCTTCACACATAGCGATGTGTGGTTCTGCAGGAACGAGGAACAACATCGTACCGGCAGCAGAAGCGATGTTATGAAAAGTAGCGACATGTCACCGATCAGCGATTTTTGACGTTTTTGTGATCGGTGATCCTAGGGTATACACGCTGCGATGTTGGTAACGGCGCTGGATGTGCGTCACTAACGACATGACCCCGACGATATATCGTCACCGATGTCGCAACGTGTAAAACCCCCCTTAGTTTCATGCAACAGCTCCTTTACTCAACGGTTCATGATCTGCAACAACTTTACACTTCAGATAGCAGGACACCTTCTTACAGCACTTTACAGTTCTACAAGAGGTTCAATCACCATGGCCAAAGTAGAGTCTTGCGCTTTCAGAGACTCGGGGAGAATCCACTCAGATAAGCTGACTTCAATCATATGCCAGTTAGGATAAACCCTTTACCTTTAATTTAGAAGAAAAAGGTGCTTGACCAGAAAAGGGCACTCACTCCAGAAATATTTTTTGAAAAATGTGATATAAATTTTATTTGTGTATCAAATTTTAAAAAGGACATATACAAAATACAACAAAGTGCACATAAGTTAAAAACACCAAAACAGCATATGAAACCCAATCTAAGTAAAAAAAATCTTCCTAAAGATAACAATTATTATATTGATATTACCATAGAGATCCACAGGATTTCAGTTTAGACAATGTAGAAAAACCAAACAATCTTTTAGGTCAAACATTAGCTATATGCTGTAACTCAAGATAGAGCAATCATACCAATCCTAAACAACCTGGAGACATAGTGGTCAAAACAGCAAAGCCCATTACTCTGTATAAAGACAATTCCTGCTATAGTAATTTTTTAACTGATAATAGAGGAAGGAGAACCTGGCCCATTGTCTAAACTGAAATTAACTTAACACGGACAGCGGGGTCCTCAAGTTGCTTCAGGCCACGGGGAGGCACAAGTCAACACAAGGAGGAAGGTCTCACAGATTTCCACAGACACCGGTGATCGCCTCTGATTCACCCGGGACTGGCTGAAGTCCATCCATGGCAACGGAAAGCGGCACCTCTGGGAAGCTTTAAGATCTGTGAGTAAAAGGAACTGCAGCCCGGTCCTTGTCATTGCCGCGGCTGCCGCCCCGCGCTTCGGGGCCATCAGTCATCTCCATCGCCCTCATCCTCCCTGGGGCTCGCTCCACCTGTGGGGAGCTGGACTATCTGGACTGCGTTAACATCAGCCCCGGAAAAGAACAACATCTCACAGCGGCGGAAGATTCCTGGCCGCACACTACGGGTGGAGCTGAAAAGCATACCCCATTCCCATCCAACACCGCTCCTGGAATAGGAAAAGTCACAGTAAGGGTCAGTGAAGAAGGAGACCAAGACCCCATTCACGGCTGCAACCGGTGACATGCTTCCCAGGGACCCGTCCCCTTCCTTCCATCCCCCTTTACACCTTGCACCCACTTGTTTGTCTTGTACATGCAGCTGACGGGGCCACGGAGCCGAGTCAGGTCAGTCACAGCCACCCCACAAAACCACTGGCCCGGTGAAGAGTAACCCCTGAGGCCTTGTGGGACGCTACAGGTACATGTAGTATCCTTGAAAAAATGGATGTCACACATACTGGAAACATGGACATGCAAAGTGGGCCTTATGATTGTAATTTTCTGCATGAAAATCTGTGCTAAAAATCCACAGGAAATAATATATCAAGTGTACATTTACCCTACGAGGAATAATCTCATATTAGACAACTATCACATATGTGTTAACTTTGAACTTTTCTATTGTGTTTAGATGAGCTCAATGAAAGAGTAAATCCCATCGTCTGTTTTTTCTCATATTGACAAAGGTATTGTGAAAGAATCTCATGAATGTTTTTGCTAGACGGAAAATGACCTGCTCATACATCTATTCTGCCGGAGGCTTATCATGCAAATCAGGTGATGTATTACACAGTATATGTGGAAACTTCGACTGTGAATAGACATTAAAAATTCCTTCTCCGTAACATAGAAATCAAACATAAAGCAAAAATTGGTAAATGTCCAATAAAGCTATGTAATCATGTCAAGTCTTGGAAGGGGGTCAAACGTTCTAATACAGTCACAATTAATATTATTGATCTAAACAAGTCAAGAAGATAATATAATGGCAGCCAGAGGTCCTAAGGTATTGTTCCAAAATGACAAATATATTGCAAGAATGAATGAAGAAGACTCGTAGCATCGGCTGTGGCCATAAGAATCTTCTTCTGCCCTTTCTCCATTAATTTACAATCCTGAATAATACTGTATGAAACACATTCATTCATGGCCATTAGTCATTACACTTAGTCATTAGAAGAATGCAGCTGACTCATAATAAGCTGCGGATAAATCGGAAAACAAATTCTTATGAGAGATCCACCAGATTTGTCACTGAATTATTAAATAGACTTAATGAGGCTGTTGTACGTACTATGAAAATCCATGTGAGAATGACTGTATAATCTTTTTTGAAAGTTTAAACCCAATCTTCACACACACACAGCTTGATTGACAGCTCCTCGGCGTTCCTTCTCTCATCTGATTTTGTCAGTAAGGCTGGAGTGGGTGGAGATTTAATACACTTCCACCAATAAGACCTCTCTTTAACTGATCAACACAGCCATACTGACATGAATTTTCAAAATAAGTACAGCAGCCTCATCAAATCTAACAGATCTTTTTAGTAATTAATGCACTTTGTATTTGTTAGGGGGTGTAGGGCTCTGCCCACCCCAGACCTGCAAAATCCCCTGTCTGAAAAAGTACTGTTAAATTGCAGTAATGCTATGTCTATTGGTGTGTTATGCGTATGCGGCTACTAGATGGCAACCCTGTGCAAAGCCACTTCCCTGGTACCTGCTAGGCAGGAAAGGGTTAGTGTGGGAGGAGAATAGGGCACAAAAAGGGTGAGCAGATAGGGAGGTACAGGACAGTCTCCAAGGAGAGTGAACTGGAAAGACCCCCAAATTGAGCTAATTAGTCTGACCCTCAGGGCCGAATCTAGGCGCTGGGCCCATGGGGGCCTAGTGAGAATTGGACAGTTGTAACCACGTCCTGAGTGTGGGAGGAGAATAGGGAACAAAAAGGGTGAGCAGACAGGGAAGTACAGGAGAGTCTCCAAGGAGAGTGAACTGCAAAGACCCCCCAAATTGAGCTAATTAGTCTGACCCTCAGGGCCGAATCTAGGCACTGGGCTTATGGGGCCCTAGTGAGAGTGGGTTAGTCGTAACAATGTCCCGAGTGGGTAAAGTCTGGACGGCCTGGATGGTGGCCACCCCCTGGCAGATACTCAGAGAACCTCCTCAATTGAAGGTCATTGGGATCCCACGGTGGGAGTAGGTCCTGACAAACTGGACACAGAGGAGTGCTGTCCTTGAAGATCCCCATCCTAGCTTATAGCCAAAAATCTCTGTGGGTGGGACAACGGGATATTCATGGGACTATTTGAATCTGCCAACAGAGTGAAGCAAGAGATAGGGGATGAGGAGCTCGGAGGCCTGAGTACCAGGTGAGTGGCTGACCTGTAAATTGAGGAAGACTCCGGTTGCTAGTGTTGACCACAGAGGAGAACCGGAGCGTGTGTCCAATGGACTGTATTCATTGGTGCTGTCGTACTCTGTAACCCTGAAGAGCTGTGCGTCCTAAAGGACTATACGTGATACTGATGGAGACACTGTTCAGTAAATAGTGCCACCACAGGAAATTTGAGGTATTTCACAGTTTCCACAGAAACGGCATAGATGTACAGTATAGGTTTTCCCAATCTAGAAATGTTCTTTGTATGGAGTGCTTGTTTTTTGTATTTAAACCAGACACTTTCCAGGTTAATGCCAATATTCATATCTGTGTATACTATACCGGCTTGGATTATGATTTAGCAGCTGGATACTGTATTTAGCTTCTTGTGAGTTTCAGGAAGAACCATGAAAAACCAAGCCCTGTTCCCATTAGTGCAGAATAATGGGAATGGAAGACTGATGTAAATATAGTTACCCAAAAGAATCTGAAAATGTACACATTATGACTAAAGAATATTGGACATGCAATCCCTGTCCCCTTAGGCACACCATATGTTGATCTGTGAATGATGACCTGGCTGTTGGTGCAACTCGTATGAATTTTGTGTGTGCCATCACTTATTGTACTGTAAAGTAGCTCACCCTACTTAATTGAACTATGCTTCATTGGAAATGATTAATTAAAACGGATCCAAATGGATAATAATGAACATATCGAGTAGCCACGTATAATATGCCAAATATTTGCATTTGCCACCCTCCTTGTGTAAGAGTGGTGGACTGTGGCTGTCAAATTCCTACTATTGAATATACCAATTGCCTCATTGGGTTGTATTGTATAATAATGTCTTGCGTCTTTTGTAAATATTGTCCCAGTGCCGCCATGGACTTTTCCCCAATGCCCCCATAAACTTTGAACCAATGCCCCTATGGACTTTGTCCCAAACCGCCTGATGGACTCTGCCCCATCCTAGTCCATGGAAAAGAGACGGAAGGCACTCACCAAATATGCAGTAAAAAAGCAGTTTTATTCAACTATCAGGTCAGGGGGAAAGGCGTGAGGGAGGTGGGAACACACAATCCTTTGGACGATGGCCGTTTCGCGTCTTTACAACCGACGCTTCCACGAGTCCATGAACGTGATGGACTCTGCCCTCATCCTATCCTGGACTTGACCCCTCATGGACTGTGGCCTTGGATTGCGGTGGGCTGTATGTTGCATTGGCCTACTGGCCCCCCAATTAAAGGACTTTGACACTGTTGTTCTGAGGTCTCAACCCAGTGGGACCGGAGTCATGCTGTCCCAAGAAGGAGGCGGACATTATCCACCTTGCGGAGCAGAGACTGTTGTTTAGTCTGATTAGTATCTTCCAGGTTGCTGAATGGTTGAGAATGACCATTGCTAAAGAGGGGAACAATATAAGAGTGGTAGACTGTGATGGTCATGATCCTGCTCCTGAAGACCCCAATTGCATTATTGTATAATGTGAATAATGTCATGCGTCTTTTGTAA
Source organism: Anomaloglossus baeobatrachus (assembly GCF_048569485.1). Classification (NCBI taxonomy): domain Eukaryota; kingdom Metazoa; phylum Chordata; class Amphibia; order Anura; family Aromobatidae; genus Anomaloglossus; species Anomaloglossus baeobatrachus. Next base: position 73,501,007 of record NC_134357.1, read on the forward strand.
ATATTTTGTTGTATTGTGATGTTTTCTTGTGTAATGTTACTGTATAGTATATAAAAATGTAATGTATAGTAATGTACATTGTATGATGTATAGCAGTGCTACATGTAAGAATGTCATGTTAATGTAGAATGTTTGGTAAGAGAGTGCTGCTCAGCAACAGACAGCAGGGTCAGAAGTAGTTAAGTGTAGGGACTAGCCCATCCTCGGCTGGGTCAAGTGAGAGGCAAAATGAGCGTTTATTCTGATAGAGTTAGTGAAGACCTAGTGAACAAAAGTGACAGACGTATAGTCAGTCTGTCATATAACTTGCGTACTGTGGGTGGTTTGTGACAATGAAAGACAAGGATAGGAGACAAAAGGAGAGATAGCCTGTCCCTCAAGAGTTGACAGAGTCACAAGATGTGGACAGCGTTGAAACTAGAGACAGATCCTTGAGCGGCGTGGTCGCAGAAATCAGGAGCCGGAGGACAGGACCCTGGTAGCCAGGCCACTTAACTGTCATGGTAACAGATTACCTCTACTGGCACAGGACTTTAGTGGTCAGACCCCTTAACCGTCAAGGTACCGGTTTAACCTTAACTGTGTGAACATAGTTGGCCAGCCAAGCGGTTAACTCCAAAATGTCTGGGAGTGCCAAGCTTTACTCCTGTCATGATGGGAACCCTAAGGAGACTGGTGGTGGGACTGCAAGAAGGGAAGGTAATCATTACAGTGTGTGATGTATGGCGGGACTTGGTTGCACTGGGACTCACAGGATAAGTATGCTCTTGTCGGGATTTTGAACTGTGTTTGATAATGTTGTACAAAACCGTAACATGCTGGAAGATACCTGCCTGCTTTCTAGACCATGAAGTTGTGGCAGAGAATGACTCATACAGTAAAGAGTTGTGGTATAAAGCAAACTGTTGGTTTCATTGTGGGTGTGAGTCGTCATTTGATCCTGTCCAGCCGGCACTAGTTGTGCAGTATGCGGCCTACACAAGTTCCGAGCCTGCAAGACGCAAGTCCACACACCCAACCAGACATGGCATTTCATGTAGTGTTCCAGAATCAATCCCTAGCCCACGACTACTGACCCACACCACTCTACACTTGCACACACTCCTTGACCATTGATTACAGCTCATGTCGATTGGTTGTTATGGTGTTGTGTGGCTTCTGGGATTATTTAGGCTTCTAATAATTCTTTCCTGGATGTCTGCAACAGTGACAGCTGTCTGAACATGTGGTTGTTTGGATTGGTATTTGCATCAGCCATGGATTTTGCGTTCCTTCAAACCATATAGAGTGCATTTTGCTGGTCTTAAAATTGTCGCATGGCAGGGAAGGAATCGATGGTCCTCATTAATTTCTGACACTGTTCTGATAAAACAAAGGTTGAGATCACAGATGTTATACGATCCTTTATATTCAATTTAGAAACATTTTAATTAAAAGAAACATACACAACCCGTAGGATTGAGTTCTTCTACTGCTTCTGTCACCTTGATATGAATGGCTGAACAACCGTTTTAGTGAATGAAGGACTGCGCCGGTTCACTGCCATTAATTGCACCCTTGACAGTTTACTATCATTCTGAAAAGCCATCAGAATGATGGAACATATTTGTTAAAGAGATATATCCGTGTCTGGAGGTAACTGCATATCAGATGATAGCTGCTTGCATATGTGTTACAACTATAGATTGTTCTCCAAAAGCAGGTCTCTGCTTGTTGTAAATGTACAATGAGAAATAGATAAGTGCACAGCGGGGACACAGGAGGGTAACTGGTGTAAAGAGTTACATGTAAAGGTAAAATATCATCACAACCTCTAATGTAGGTGACTAGCAACAAATTTAACTAACACTGCACTTTTAACACCTTTTTTTAGTTTCTTTTTTTTAAAAAATGGCGAGACCTTGGTTGCAACATAAAAACGCAATTGTGAATGTTTACCGGCAGTAGCCGTACAGTCAAAAAACATGTTTTGTAAAATATTATAGTGTTTTCTCCCTAGTTATGCCTCCTACTGAAACTAAATGAACCCTTCAACCTGGAATTGAAAACTAACTATACATTTCTCATATAAAGTCCTGTTGGTGTCGCGGGCGGGGAGGAGGGTGTCAGCACACTGCGCTCACCCCTTCTGCTCGGGTCCGGCTGCTCAGTGGTGGCTCGAGCCGTAGGCCGGATCCCGGGGGTTTTCTCGAGCGGCACTCCTCGCCCGTGAGTGAAAGGGGTTGTTTGGGTGCGGGGGTTGTTATAGTTCGTGACGCCACCCACGGTTGTGGTGATTTCACCACCGCTGCTCAATGCGGGGGGTCCCGGGGATGGTGATGCGGAGCAGCCAGGTGTTGTGTTGCCCCTCCGTGGGCAGGGGTTGGTGATCCCGGGGCCCGGTGATGGTTTGTGAGGTGCGGGGCCTGGTGGGCGCAGGGACGCGGGGGCAGCGCTGTGCCTTGCGGCACTGTGGTACTCACTCAGCCTGAGACACGGACACAGTTTGTACGGTAAACCAAACGGCTGGTAGGACGGTCCCACAGACGGCTGCACCTGCACTCCCGGTAGGTGACGGTGATGTCCCTCTTCCTTGCACCTATGGTTGACTTGTGGTAGCGGTGGATTCCCTCCGGTTACCCGCTCCCCGACTACAATCTGGGCCGGAGGAGCTCTACACTTTGCCCGCAGGCGCTGGCCCTGAGAAACTGGTGCCTTGGCGGTGGCGGTGTCTCTCTGCTTCAGGTTGAGCTGTTGCCTTCAATCGGGACTTGGTTGCTGGGGGATCTACGTCCCCTTCGCTGACGGATTCGGCAAATTTGGCGACTCCTAGCCTTGCCGGGGTCCGAGAGGCCCCTGCCCTGGTGCTGACTGTCTTTCGGAACACTGCTCCAGACCACCGGGCACACAGCCAACGGGGTCCTTCCAGGAACTTCCAAACGGTCCCACTCCAGACGGTCACCGCCGTCGCTGACCTTGCTGTTCTGGCCCTACACAAAGCTGGACCCTTCAGGCTTTCCTTCCTTCTTGTCACCTCACTTGCTTTCCTCCTTTACCACTTTTCTACTTTCCTCACTTTCACTTGCTGTTTACTCTTGCCCTCCCCGGGGCTATCTGCCTGGTACTTCCCGCCTCCAGAGCTGTGATCTCCTTGGTGGGCGGAGCCAACCGCCTGGCCCACCCCCTGGTGTGAATCATCAGCCTCTGGAGGAAGGCAACAAGGATTTGTAGTTTAGCTGTGATGTGCCTACTTGGAGTGTGGGGTGTGGTGGTGTTGTGACCTGTGACCCCTGGCTTGCCCAGGGCGTCACATTGGCGCTCTCTATTTTTGTCCTGCTGCCTTCTTCGTTCATATCAGCGTTCCTTTACTCTTGATACCACAGTGGCATGGGGTGGGCAATGGTAACACTAAATAACTCTGCCTTTTCTTTTTCTATCCACTGCCCTCGCCATGTCACTTCGGCGGTGTACTTGCAGGCAGGAGAAACAGAACGTCGATCTGAGAGGAGGAGTGTCACGCTAGGTATGGGGAAGTATCAAGCAAGCAGCGAAAGGTAAAGGAAGGGGACCCCTGCATCTAGGGAAGGGAGAGGTGGTGACCCATGACCAAACCTATAGCTGGTGCCTGGAGTCCCTCACCACACTAGATAGGATCCACACCTATGCATCGAGCTGGATACCTGACCATAAGAATCCCCAGTGCTGAACACTAAATAGGGAATGGGTGGGATGAGCTCTTCGTCAACCCCACTAAACGCTAAAGGAACACACAAGGAGGACACACAGGGCAAAGTGCAAGAACTACTTATCCACAGATGACTCAGTCAGGAGTTCAGCAAAGCTTCAGCAACAATACTACAGAAGGAATTACAAATTATTCCAACATGAATTTGCAGTAAAACTGGGTAAATTATTAAATATACAGTATCTCTTGGACCTGATGAAGTAACTATACTTACTTTGTAAGTTCATGCCAAAAGTGCTGGGAAATCTTGATTTTCTCTTGTTGAATCAGAAAATGATCCCTTTAGTATTAGGCAGTAGTGATGGGCGAACCTGCAGATGTTCTGGTTCAGTGGGTCCGCCGGACTTTACCCAAACATGGACCGGACTAGAAGCTGAACTTGAGCCCGGACGTAGAACCTCATATAAGTCTATGGGGACCCGAAGATGTGTCCTGTAAAATGGTGCTAGTAAGGGCTAGGCAGATTAGAGCAGGATAATTATACTTAACAAGTCTCCCGTACGGCTGTGACATTACTTCCGGGTCCGTTCATTAGCTCTCAAGCCTATTTACTGCTTCTCCCACCCACCCTCTGTGAGAGCGTCAGTAATTCTTTGCAGTCAGACTGCCGCCCTGCCCGTATTTGTGAATGGTTGTGGAATGTAAAAAGTAATAAATAATTGAATTATTTTTTTTGCGTAGGGTACCCCGTTTATTGATACTCAGCACATATAAAGCAAACGGCTACAGTCTGTAGCCCCCAGCTATGCACATTATATTAACTGTGTTTTTAAATACGAGGGACCCCATGTGGCTTTTTTTAAAAATTATTTGAAATAATAATTAAAAAAAAATGGATTGCGGTCCCCCCCAATTTTGATACCCAGCTAAGATAAAGATGACAGCGGGGGTCTGGTATTCTCAACCTGGGGAGGTGCATGGTTATTGGCCTTAATATGCGACAATTCCGGGGCTTTACCTAACTTATCCCGATTGCCGTGGTGTGGTGGCAATCGGGGTAATATAAGAGGTTAAAGACAACTGTCAATTGTCAAAAAATAACAGCTGTTATCAAGCCCGAGGTTAGTAATGGGGAGGGGGTCTATAAGACCCCACCATTACTAACACTGTAAGTAAAAAGAACACTCAGAAAAATTATTAAATTTATAAAAAAACAACAAAAAAACACTCCCTTTCTCCAATTTATTAAACCCCCAAAACACCATGCAAGTCTAATGTAATCCACCCAATGTCCCACGGCAACCCTGGCTTTGCTACATCCTGTGGTCTCAGTGCGCTGTCACATTAGAAAATGTGACTGCTCACTGCGGCGGTGTCACGGTTGACAGACAGTCCTGTGGTGTCCGACAATCATAGCATTTGGCTGCACAAACTGCTCCCTTACCGTCTGTCATTCCTGCTTGGTTTTCATCCCTTTCCCTTTAGAATCCTGGGAGTTGTTCAGCCTGTCAGGTGCTGTTCATTGGTACTTTCTTTGTCTATATATACAATGGTATATATACAGTCTATATATACCATTACTTCCTTTTACTCAGTGCTGGTGATATAACATACATCTTTATCAAGTCTACAGTGCAAGCAGGCAGCTTGCATACATCTGGAGATTCTTGGTGGTTGTTGTAGCTTCTCTCCCGGAGACAACAAAAGATAAGTTGCTTGTGGTTTTTCCTTGTCTGTTATCCCTGTGCATCCTTGAGTGACTAGTGGGGTTGACGAAGAGCTCATCCCATCCGCTCTCTACTTAGAGTCCAGATTAGGGTCAGCCTAGAGTCAGGTATCTGGCTCGGCACATAGGTGCAGAAACTATATAAAGTGGTTAGGGATCGTTGGCCCAGTGCTAGGCTTGGCCAGGGGTCAACATCTCTCCCTTCCATAGACACGGGGTTTCTCTTCCCTTTCCTTTTGCTGTTTGCAAAGTACTTCCCTGAAGCTGTGAGAGTAGTGACGTCAGTGGCTTCACTTGAGGTTATAGCTGGTGGGTCCCACGATACCCCAACTGTGACCTCTGGTGAACTCATTGAACTCAGTGACCTCACCTCAGGTGAAGTCATTGAATTCAATGCTGGATTACCGGATTAGGCAATGTGTGCATATTGAGTATTTGGGTGCAGACATTTTTGCACCAAATCTGCATCTCTTGGCAACAAAACGCACCAAAACAGCATTAAAATGCATGCGGTTTTGATGCTTCTTTGCCAGGAGAAGCAGATTTAATACAGATTAGAGAGTCACCGGGATTCGAGAGTCATCCGAATAGAGAAGCTGTCGGGGCGCAGAAGCAGATGAAGGTGTGTGGTATTGGGGGGAAGGAGACTTTGTTAGGGTACTGTACACCAGACTCAAAAAAGAATGGCAGTGCCACCCGTGATTTGTCTTTATACAGGCACACGATGTGCTGGCCAATCACAGGCATGTCAATATTTGGTATGACTGTAATGACTCCGGAAGTACCCACAGCCAAAAACCATGTTGACTGGCTGCTCTGCAGCCTTTCAACAATTTTTATTCAGCATCCGAAATGCAAACTCGGACACGGACTTCTGTGAGAAATCTGTTTTCAAGTTCAAGCACTGGGTGTCCAGTACGTACCCCAAACTTTACAGTTTGGGTTCGCTTATCACTACTCAGAACTTAAAAAAGGAACATTCAATTTCCATTGAATAACTTCAATGTAAATTTAATTTCCCTGTCAGATTTGAGCAATCTATCAAATTAGAATCTAGACACATTAGCTCATTTCTAGTATCTATCTATATCGAGTTGCTACTAAAGATGAGCGGATCAGGCAAAATTTTATTTGCCTATTCGTGCAGATATTCACGGGAAATCTGATTCAAAGAAAAGTTATTCTCTGCAAATTTAATGTCTCTTATTGTTCTCTTGGGTCTCTCTCAACCCCACAGTATAATAAATGTAAGGGAAGATGTGAAAAAGAAAACTCTATATACTCACCTCAAGACTCCTCACAGTCACTTGTCTGGTCCTCTCTGGATCCTCTTATCACCAACGCGAGCATTGACATCCCTGGGCCCCTTACGCTAAGATGGGACTTTTGGCTGTGATAAGGCTCAGGAAAGTACTGTTCAAGTGTGTGCCGATTGTAATGCCCATGCTGGCATCCTCGCACTCTCCTGCTCCTCTCCCCCAAAGAGGTCGATGGTTCCCTCACCTGTCTTGTCCCATACTGCAGCCTCATGGAGCATCTGTACACCTGACAGTCTCCAGGCCTCGGCCTGTAGGGCGCGCCCACGGCCATGCACCCTTTCTTAAAGGGGCAGCATCCTCCTAACCCGGAAGTACCTCCCAGGTCAGCTGGGTGGCCGTAGGTCTTTAAGGCACCTATGCCCTATCAGTGGTGCCTGGGCAATGAGTCTAATACATTGTTATTTCTTAGGTCTTCTAGTACTGTGCTGCCACTGCTGCTGATACATTGTGCTAGTTTTGTTTGCTAATACCTGTTTGCATTACAGAGTGCTGCTGCCATCACCTAAACCTGCCGCTGCTGTGAGCTGTCCCACCGGCTGCCATTACATATCCTCCCACTGCTGCCACACCAGCCACATGCCCTGCTGACACAAGCATCTCCACCAGCTGCAGCTGCAACCATCTATTCGGCCATACATCTACCCCAGACCGATTCTCTACATCTGCTGTTGCCGAAACCGTTTGTCAGAGACTGTCACTCCTGTATCCCTGGGGCCAGCCAATGCAACACCAGTCTTCTCGAGTAGCACCTGTACCAATACCTGCAGCGCAACACCTCCACCATCAGGGGCTTTGGAGAAGACCAGGTTCAGATTTGTAGACAAGCACCTCTGGGTTTTCTGTGTGTTGCGGCACAATGGCCTCTCCAACTAGAAAACATATATGGTACGGAGGAGCCTATTTACTCTATATCAGCTGCTGGATTAAAGTCTTCATCTGGCGGGACCCGCTAGTGATTCAAGGAGGAAGGCTTGTGTGCCGAAACTAGTCTCTGGTTGATCGTCCGGGATGTCACTGTTACCATGGCTGGATTTTTAAATTTTCTCTAATAAAAACTGCATGTTTTACTTCACCAATATACTCTGGTACTTGGAGATCACCGCCGGATTTGCCCTTTACCTCTCCAACTACATCCATTCAGCGGTCACAGCGATCAGAAGATGAACCAGTCAGGTCATGGTGAGAAGCTGAGGAGTCAGGCAGGTGAATATAAGTATTTTGAAAAACTATTTTGAACCTTTTAATGATCCTTTACAGTTCAGAAAAATGGCACAAGCGAATTCCAAAAATATCCACATTTTGGCAAATGACGGTTTTTGTAATATTCATATAGAATTCAATTCCTCTTGAATATATTCCTTCATCTCTAGCTGCTACAGCCCCTTCCTTGTGTAGACAGGTGAATTTGAGATCCCATTGTGAGAGATATGCAGGAAGCAGAGGACATCGTGCCAAGTATGGCTCATTTGGCTTTTACAGCACAGCAAACATCTGCACACGCAAATGATGCTACATTTAAGAACATGCAAATGATAAAACTCCAAGATGACTTGTAATTGCAGTAACAAGAACAATTATTTCGTAATTAGCACATAATGGCTGGCTCGGCACGCATGCTATAAATTACAGCATCAAATCGGTGCACGTGGTCACTTGTCACCAAGGAGAAGAGGATTTATTTCCTATCCTTCTGTTTCAGGGCAAACCCCTCATTATAAACTACTTTATGTTCTCGGCTCACTAATGTCCATTAGCTCACACTCTGCAAAATAATGTCTACAAGGAAGTTCGTTTAAAATTCCAATTATTTATTAATTAATGATGCTCCTCTCCCTGGTGATTAATAGTTGAAAGAGACTTTGTCACATTCTTCCAGGCTCAGACCCTCTCTTGGGGAGGTCATCAAGTCTTTTTATCAGCCCCTGAGGCTAGCACTGGCACCAGGCAGTCTGAGCCCGTGTTGTACATTTGGACAGTGGAACATGTTTGTTTTGGTATAAGATGGATCGTAATTGGAAAGAAGAAAAAAAAAACGAATAACAAATGTAGCCGTGATGGAAACATGTATGGAACCAACATGAGGATAGATGTGAGGAGATCATGGGGAAACAGCTGAAGGGGCTTTGAGTAGACTTGTGTCAGGACAATAACTGGATGGATGTAGAGATCAATTGTCTATACAAAAAACTTCCCAACATGCACATAACTTTACAGTTCGACTCCTAATACTGAATTACAAAGGGTGCTTTACACGCTGCGACATCGCTACCGATATATCGTCGGGGTCACGTCGTTAGTGACGCACATCCGGCGCCGGTAGCGACATCGTAGTGTGTGACACCAAGGAGCGACGATCAACGATTGCAAAATCGTTCAAAAATGGTGATCGTTGACACGTCGCTCCTTTACTTAATATCGGTGTTGCCACAGGTACGATGTTGTTCGTTGTTCCTGCGGCATCACACATCCCTATGTGTGACACCGCAGGAACGACGAACATCTGTGACGCCCTGGACTAGCCAGGTAGTCACAGACATACCAACATACACCCCCCCCCCACCCAAGACAGTTACAACAGTCAGACAAAAACTCTTGTTGCCTCCCTCCAGGGCCTGATGTCCACACCAGGTGGGGCGGAGCCAGGCGGTTGGCCCTGTGACGCCCTGGGCAAGCCAGGGGTCACAGGTCATCACACCACCACACCCTACATCCCAGTTAGGAACACCAAAGCTACTAAAATCCTTGTTGCCTTCCTCCAGGGGCTGATGTTCACACCAGGGGGTGGGCCAGGCGGTTGGCTCCGCCCACCGAGGAGTACACAGCCCTGGAGGCGGGAAGAACCAGGCAGTTCAGTTAGGGAGGTGAAGGAGTAAACAGTGTGTAGTAAAGAAGCTAAGTGAAGTGAAAGTGAAGTAGTAGTGGAGCAAAGAAGAAAAGAGTAAAAGTGAGAGCAGAAAGGCCTGAAGTCGGTCCGGCTAAGTGCAGGACAGTGTCAGAAAGGTCAGCAACAGCGGTGATTGTCTGGAGGGGGACTGCTCGGAGGTTGCTGGAAGGACCGCGGACGGGTAGTGGCCCGGTGGTCTGGAGCGGTATACGAAGGACAGTCAGCACCAAGGCAGGGGCCTCTCGGACCCCGGCAAGGCTAGGAGTCGCCATAATTTGCCAAATCCGTCAGTGAAGGGGACGTCTGTCTCCAAACAACCAAGTCCCGATTGAAGGCAAAAGTCCAACCATTAAGGAGGAACAGCGCCACCGCCAGGGCACCAGTTCCTCGGGGCCAGCGTCTGCGGGCAAAGTAGGGCTCCTCCGGCCCATATCCAAGCCGGGGAGCGGGTTACCGGTGGGAACCCATCGCTACCAACTCAGAAACATTAGGTGCAGGTCAAAGGGACATCACCGTTACCTACTGGGAGAGCAAGTGCAGCCGTCCGTGGGAACCGTCTTTCCAGCCGTGTGTTTTACCGAGAACTGTGTCACCGTCTCAGGCTGAGTGAGTACCACAGTGCCGGAAGGCACAGCGCTGCCCCCCCGCGTCCCTGCGCCCACCAGGCCCTGCACCCCTCACCTCTTCACTGGGCCCCGGGATCACCAACCCCTACCCACGGAGGGGCAACACAACAACTGGCTGCTCCACGTCACCACTCCCGGGTTCCCCATATCGAGCAGCGGTGGTGCTAACAAATCACCACAACCGTGGGTGGCATCACGGACAATATACTTCATCCCCAAAACCCAAACCCCTTTCACTCACGGGCGAGGAGCGCCGCTCGAGAACCCCCCGGGATCCGGCCCACCGCTCGAGCCACCACTGAGCAGCAGCAGCCGGACCCGAGCAGTGGGGTGAGCGAGGTGCCGACACCCTACTCCCCGGCCGCGACAACTTGGCGTCACGAACAGGATCTTACCGCTCTGCCGTTGGGTAGAGGTGCGCCTTGTGACCGCCGGAGGTATCCGGCTGAAAAATTCCAGAAGTCGCCATCTTTGGCGCGAAAAGTTCCCGCTCGAGCGTCTTCTCGAGTAGCAGAGGCGCGAAGGCCAAAACTCCGCCCCAATAAAGGAGGGGCCGTAAAGAAGCTAAGGGGGACGCGATGGCGGCTGGATGTATGTAGCGCGCGGCTGTACCAGCCAAGACGCTGGGACCCTGTGATTTGCCGAGCCTTACAAAGAGATGTCTGTTCCACCCAGCTACGAGGAGGCTACTGAGCCGGTGCCCGGAACAGCGGCATGGCTGAGGGCCCGAACGGCAGCGATCTGCCGACACTACCGGAGCCAGATCTGCAGGCTGATGGAGCAGTGGACCGCAGAGGTGGAGAATATAGCTGCGGTTGCACGGGTATATGGAATGGAGGCCATGATGGAGGAGCTGGTGAGTGACCCACGCCCCTGTGTCCCCGAGGGACCGGCCGCTGCGGCTGAGGGACCCGGTCTGCCCCTGGCTCCCACGTCACCTCCGTCCTCCTTACCCGTGCACCGTACTGTGCCTGGCCCGTCGGGCGTACACCCCTCCGTGACTGTGGCCCAGAGAGTAGCCAGCCTAGAGGCTACGGCAGCTGGTAGCCACCCGTCTTGTGCAGAGGCCGTTGATAGTGACTCCGGGCCTGACACCGAGCCCATGTCGGAAGAGGATGGGTCCGCCGCAGCCGAAGAATCAGAGTAGGGCAGCGGAGCACCGTTGTCCAGTCCCCGTTGGGACCCCTTGTTTGAAAAAGTTTAAAAAGTTTACAGATGATGAAAATGGAAAATGATTACCGTGTACTTCACCTGATTAACAGTGATTGAACCGGCCGGAGCCGGCACCGTTGTCCCCTTGGGGACCGTTTAAAAGTTAGCATGGGAACTATCCACGGACAAGCCCGTGAACTTGCAGGGCAACCACAAACGTTAAGTGGCTTGTAAATAGGTTGTTTTACCGTACCGTTTTCCGCATTGCCGCCTCCGGAGAGGCAGGTTGGAGGGAGGGCCCTCAGCAGAGCAGGCTGGGGCCCAGCCACCACAGGAACCGGTGGCTACCCTCTGGAGGGGAAGGACAGATCCCGCTCGGGTGACTTGTGCTGGACTTGGGTAAAGGGGTGCTGTCTGGGCTTTAGGGGCAGCATCAGGGCCAGGTTGCTTGGGTGGGAGAGAGCGGAAACCGTACCAGTAAAACCGTTTAGTAACGTTCAAGAAATGAACCTCCCGCTGTGGGATGATGCCATGATTTATATTTATGTTACCGTTTTACTTTTATACATTTACAGAAAATAAAACCGGTGTTGGACGGGCAGCCCGCGGACGGTCTGCATTTTGCTAAGGGGGAATGTGACGCCCTGGGCAAGCCAGGGGTCACAGGTCATCACACCACCACACCCTACATCCCAGTTAGGAACACCAAAGCTACTAAAATCCTTGTTGCCTTCCTCCAGGGGCTGATGTTCACACCAGGGGGTGGGCCAGGCGGTTGGCTCCGCCAACCGAGGAGTACACAGCCCTGGAGGCGGGAAGAACCAGGCAGTTCAGTTAGGGAGGTGAAGGAGTAAACAGTGTGTAGTAAAGAAGCTAAGTGAAGTGAAAGTGAAGTAGTAGTGGAGCAAAGAAGAAAAGAGTAAAAGTGAGAGCAGAAAGGCCTGAAGTCGGTCCGGCTAAGTGCAGGACAGTGTCAGCAAGGTCAGCAACAGCGGTGATTATCTGGAGGGGGACTGCTCGGAGGTTGCTGGAAGGACCGCGGACGGGTAGTGGCCCGGCGGTCTGGAGCGGTATACGAAGGACAGTCAGCACCAAGGCAGGGGCCTCTCGGACCCCGGCAAGGCTAGGAGTCGCCATAATTTGCCAAATCCGTCAGTGAAGGGGACGTCTGTCTCCAAACAACCAAGTCCCGATTGAAGGCAAAAGTCCAACCATTAAGGAGGAACACCGCCACCGCCAGGGCACCAGTTCCTCGGGGCCAGCGTCTGCGGGCAAAGTAGGGCTCCTCCGGCCCATATCCAAGCCGGGGAGCGGGTTACCGGTGGGAACCCATCGCTACCAACTCAGAAACATTAGGTGCAGGTCAAAGGGACATCACCGTTACCTACTGGGAGAGCAAGTGCAGCCGTCCGTGGGAACCGTCTTTCCAGCCGTGTGTTTTACCGAGAACTGTGTCACCGTCTCAGGCTGAGTGAGTACTACAGTGCCAGAAGGCACAGCGCTGCCCCCCCGCGTCCCTGCGCCCACCAGGCCCTGCACCCCTCACCTCTTCACTGGGCCCCGGGATCACCAACCCCTACCCACGGAGGGGCAACACAACAACTGGCTGCTCCACGTCACCACTCCCGGGTTCCCCATATCGAGCAGCGGTGGTGCTACCAAATCACCACAACCGTGGGTGGCGTCACGGACAATATACTTCATCCCCAAAACCCAAACCCCTTTCACTCACGGGCGAGGAGCGCCGCTCGAGAACCCCCCGGGATACGGCCCACCGCTCGAGCCACCACTGAGCAGCAGCAGCCGGACCCGAGCAGTGGGGTGAGCGAGGTGCCGACACCCTCCTCCCCGCCCGCGACAGCCCCACCCACCGAGGAGTTCACAGGCCTGGAGGCGGGAAAAGCAGTCAGTCTAGTTTGGAGGTGAAAGTGTGAGGAGTAAAACGTCTGCGTGTGCCTGGGTAGGAGCCCATGCACTGGCAGCAAGGTTGTCAGACGGTGGTGGCCGTCTGCAGGAGTTGGTGGAACTCTGCAGAGCCGTAAGGACCGGGGCTGGGCGGTGGCCCACCGGTACCGAACCGGGGAGTGGAGTGAAGCTAAGCACACAGGCAGGGCCATCGGACCCCGACCAGGCTTGGAGCCGGCGTCAATAGTCAAATCTGAGTGTGACAGGAACCCCAGGTGTTCCCCAACAACCAAGTCCACATCGTGAGGATATACAGCCACCGCCACAGGCTAGAGATCCAAGGGCCAGCGCCTGCGGGCAAAACGGGCTCCTACGGCACCTATATATGGGCAACCACAGGAGTCAGAACATTCTAAAAGGTGCAGGGAAAGACAGCCACCATCAGCCATCCGGGGAGAGCACAACAACACTGCAGCCGGCTGCGGGACCCGTCCATCCGGCCGTTTTGGTTTACCAGAGACTCTGTCAGTGATTGTCTGAGTGAGTACACCAGTGCCGTCCGGCACCGCGCCGCGCTGTCCCTGCAACCCTGCACCCCAGCCATCCAGCCTCCCCGTTACACCACCGGGCCCCGGGATCACCAACCCCCTACCCACGGAGGGGACAAAATCCTAGCTGCTTCCTACAATCTCTCCCAGGATCTCCGTTACCAGCAGCGGTGGTGCCATCATCACCACGTCCCGTGGGTGGCGTCATGAACAATCTCCCACACCCAAATCATCCCTTTTCACTCACGGGTGAGGAGCGCTGTTCGAGTCCCTGAGTCCGGCCCACCGCTCGAGCCACCGAGCAGCAGCAGCAGAAGCCCCGGACCCGAGCGTGGAAAGCGCGTCCTCTCCGTCTGGGACAATTTGGCGTCACGAACAGGATAGAACCGAACTACCTACAGGTAGAAGTGCGCTTTGCAGTCCCCGCTGGCGGCGTCCGGCCGAAAACTTGGAAGTTCCGCCATCTTTTGGCGCGAAGATTTCCCGCTCGAGCGTCTTCCCCGAGCAGGGAAGGCGTGAAAGTGAGACCCCGCCCCCAAAGAGGAAGTGCTAGAAAGAACCAAGGGGGGCGGGTGAAGGCCTGCCTCATGTAACCGAGAGTATAAAAAGCAGGGACGCCAGGACTCTGTGACACATCCGGTTCCTGGGAGCACAAACGCTGACATGTCCGTCCCGTCCGGCCACGCAGAGATCCCGGAACCCATGCCAGGAACAGCGGCGTGGGTGGAGGCCCGGACCGCACAAATGTGCTGCCGCTTGCAGGCCCAGGTCCAATTCTTGATGGAGCGGTGGGTGGCCGAAATGGAGGAGGTGGCGGCGGCCGTGCGGAGACGCGAGGTGGAGGCAGTGTTGGAGGAGCGGGTAAGCGACCCACGCCCCCGTGTCCCTGAAGGACTGGTCGCTGCGGCCGAGGAGCCCGGTCTGCATCCGCTCACCCTGCTACCTCCCCCACCACCTGCACCGGCTGTTCCGCCTCGCCACTAGGCTCGCTGTCCCCGACACCGGCAGCGGAACACAGTCCGTCCGCCCTGAAGGACCAACCTGAAGGCGTTGTCCGTGAATGGCCCGCGTCCCTCCCGCTGTCATGGAAGATCCCGCGGGAGGTACACGTCCGCGAAGAGAAGCCGTCGGCCCCGGACGCGGCCGCACCCGAGATCGTCGCAGCCCCGGCAGTCCGTCCGGCTACTGGAGAGGTGGAACCCGTGAACCGGAAGGCCCAGCAGGTGAGGCCTGCTGTCCCTGCACCCCACGCCTCGGCTGAGGCTGCGCCGGGTCGTCGCTGCAAAGCAGCAGCCCAGGCCGTGTCACCGCAGGACCCCCACAAGAGATTTCTGGTCGTGGCCGGTGTGGGCGAAGTCCGGTGGGGGCCGACCCACGCGCAGGGGCATACAAACACCCCTTACTGGGACAGAGAGCCGAGCCAGTTGGGCCATGAAATTGCCGCTAGGGAGGAGCAGAGGGCCGAAGTGCTGGCACGCATCATGAAGGAGAAGGATAATCTCCGCAACGCCACCTTTCGGGTGCGGGGCCCGGTGTATGAAGACCAAGTGAGGAGGTTTGATCCTCAGCGGGGATACGGCTTCGTGTACGAACTGGGCCTGGAGGCCGAGATATTCGTGGCCCGCCGAGATGTGAACTCTCACCTGCCAACCGGTCATCCTGGTCGCGATCTACAACCGGGCGACTTAGTGACTTACACCCGACATTGCGGGGAGAGGGGCTGGTTTGCCCTGGATGTCAAGCAGAGGGTAGGCCGCAGTGCCCAGAGGCGGTCCCAGTCCCTACTCCACCGTCCCGTCCGGATGTGGAGTTGGAGGAGGCCTATGAGGAGGGCGACCTCAAATAATGGCAGCGGTCCACCGTTGCAACCAAGTTATCCCCGTTGGGACTCTCAGCACCCTGTTTTTCGTTGAAGGAACACCAATCAATCTGAAGTCTCACCTGATCATCAACCAATTGATTACCGTCCGTGGAAGGAAAGTGTTGTCCCCGTTGGGACCATCAGTGTGTGTATCCTAAACAGCCCACATGAGAAACTGCTTATGAACATGGCCGAGAACTTGCAGGCCACCCACGAACTTGTGGGCTTGTAAATAGTTTGTGGGCCGTTTTCCGTTCTATGCCGTCTCCGGAGAGGCAGATTGGAGGAAGGGCCCGCAGCAGAGCAGGCTGGGGCCCGGCCACCACCAGGACCAGTGGCCATCCTCCGGGGGTCAGGGGTCCCCCTGGACGTGGGGTCCCCTGAAGTGACAGCGTACCTGTTCCCGCTCGGGTAACCTTGACCAGGACTGGGGAAGAGTGGTGCTGCCCGTTTCTTAGGTGCAGCATCAAGGGCTGGTTGCTTGGGTGGGAGAGCGGATGACCACGAACCCGTCCGTTTTAATAAAAATGTTTGCAACGTTAAAGTACCGTGCCTCCCGTAAGGGAAGATTTCTAAAAAAAATGATTATGTTTGATGTTTTTATGTTATTTATCTTTTACAGAAACAAAAATAAAACCGGTGATGGACGGGCAGCCCGCGGATGGTCTGCATTTTACCAAGGGTGAATGTGACACCCTGGACTAGCCAGGTAGTCACAGATATACCAACATATACACCCCCCACCCTAGACAGTTACAACAGTCAGACAAAAACCCTTGTTGCCTCCCTCCAGGGCCTGATGTCCACACCAGGTGGGGCGGAGCCAGGCGGTTGGCTCCACCCACCAAGGAGTTCACAGGCCTGGAGGCGGGAAAAGTAGTCAGTCTAGTTTGGAGGTGAAAGTGTGAGAAGTAAAACGTCTGCGTGTGCCTGGGTAGGAGCCCAGGCACTGACAGCAAGGTTGGCAGACGATGGTGGCCGTCTGTAGGAGTTGGTGGAACTCTGCAGAGCCGTAAGGATCGGGGCTGGGCGGTGGCCCACCGGTACCGAACCGGGGAGCGGAGTGAAGCTAAGCACACAGGCAGGGCCATCGGACCCCGACCAGGCTTGGAGCCGCCGTCAATAGTCAAATCAATAGTCAAATCCGAGTGTGACAGGAACCCCAGGGGTTCCCCAACAACCAAGTCCCGACAGAAGGCAACAGTCCACACAATGAGGATATACAGCCACCGCCACAGACTAGAGATCCAAGGGCCAGTGCCTGCGGGCAAAACGGGCTCCTACGGCACCTATATGCCGGAGAGCGGACTACCGGTGGGCAACCACAGGAGTCAGAACATTCTAAAAGGTGCGGGGAAAGACAGCCACCATCCGTCCGGGTAGAGCACAACAACACTGCAGCCGGCTGCGGGACCCGTCCATCCAGCCGTTTTGGTTTACCAGAGACTGTCAGTGATTGTCTGAGTGAGTACACCAGTGCCGTCCGGCACCGCGCCGCGCTGTCCCTGCAACCCTGCACCCCAGCCATCCAGCCTCCCCGTTATACCACCGGGCCCCGGGATCACCAACCCCCTACCCACGGAGGGGACAACATCCTAGCTGCTCCCTACCATCTCTCCCGGGATCCCCGTTACCAGCAGCGGTGGTGCCATCATCACCACGTCCCATGGGTGGTGTCACGAACAATCTCCCCTACGCAATCCATCCCTTTTCACTCACGGGTGAGGAACGCTGCTCGAGTCCACGGGTCCGGCCCACCGCTCGAGCCACCGAGCAGCAGCAGCAGAAGCCCCGGACCCGAGCGTGGTGAGCGCGTCCCCTCCACCCGCGACACATCTCCTTACCTGCGTCCACCGGCAATGAGGAAGGAAGGAGGTGGGCGGCATGTTCCGGCCACTGATCTCCGCCCCTCCTCTGCTATTGGGCGGCTGCCGTGTGACGTCGCTGTGACGCCGAACGAACCGCCCCCTTAGAAGCTGTCCAGAGCGACGTCGCAGGGAAGGTAAGACGGGTGTTAACGATGTTGTGCGCCACGGGCAGCGATTTGCCCGTGACGCACAACCGACGGGGGCAATGAGGAAGGAAGGAGGTGGGCGGGATGTTACGTCCCGCTCATCTCCGCCCCTCCGCTTCTATTGGGCAGCCGCTTAGTGACGCCACAGCGACGTCGCTATAATGCCGAACGCACCTCCCCCTTGATGGAGGGATTGTTCGCCGGTCACAGCGACGTCGCTGACAAGGTATGTGTGTGTGACACTGCCGTAGCGATAATGTTCGCTACGGCAGCGAGCACCAAATGTCTCACCAACAATAGGGGCGGGTGCTATCGCTCTCGACATCGCTAGCAATCGATAGCTATGTCGCAGCGTGTAAAGCACCCTTTAGAATTGTATTTGGAGACTTCCTCATTTTGAAGCCTTGATGTCCAGTTTCAAATGCAGAGTAGTAAATTCAAGCTTGCATGGAAAAAGGAGACATGTTATATTTAGTGATGAGTGGACTCACTGATAACCGGGACCATCTGATCCCGGTGATCCGGTTTCTAAAATCCAGTTCCGGGCTGGATTCTGGTCCCCGTATAGGTTTTGGGGGACTAGAATCCAGAGATTAAAAATGTTGATAGAAAGGATAAAAAAATTTGTTTAAAAGAACAGAGAGTCCTCAGTGGTTGATACCTTTTAATGGCTAACTGAAAAGATGGTAATAATTGCAAGCTTTCGAGACTACTCAGGTCTCTTCATCAGGCATGGTATAACACAAAATCTGAAGAGTCACGTATTTATACACAACAGGACTTAGAATAGTGCAGTAAAAAAAAAAAAAAAGAACAAGTTATATGAAACAGAACTATCTCTATGGCAGGGGGACAAGCTGTTCTAGCCATAAATACTGCTGCAGTTCAGTGTGAAAGTTTTATTGTCCTTTGATAAGGGTCTGGTCCAGGGCTGTGACACGCTCGGATGGTCAGAGGAGCACATCTTTTAACTGATGTCTTTTTACATCAGTTAAAAGATGTGCTCCTCTGACCATCCGAGCGTGTCACAGCCCTGGACCAGACCCTTATCAAAGGACAATAAAACTTTCACACTGAACTGCAGCAGTATTTATGGCTAGAACAGCTTGTCCCCCTGCCATAGAGATAGTTCTGTTTCATATAACTTGTTCTTTTTTTTTTTTTTTACTGCACTATTCTAAGTCCTGTTGTGTATAAATACGTGACTCTTCAGATTTTGTGTTATACCATGCCTGATGAAGAGACCTGAGTAGTCTCGAAAGCTTGCAATTATTACCATCTTTTCAGTTAGCCATTAAAAGGTATCAACCACTGAGGACTCTCTGTTCTTTTAAACAAATTTTTTTATCTCTACTGGCTAACACGGTACAAAGATATATTTTATTTGATAGAAAGGATAGGGGGATATGAGCAAGTGCGCTGTACTTACCGAATCACTGGCACTGCTGTATGCTGTTCTCAAGCCATGCATTCACTTCCGGTGCCACAGATTTGGCTCATTTCATATGCACTACTTTTCCCACTCATCAGCACCTGTGATTGGTTATAGTTAAATGCGCTCCCACCCTGAGTGGCAGTGTGTAAGCTGACTGGCTTCAATCACAGGTGCCAGGATGGCTGGGAAAGTAGTGCAACTGTCTGCGGGTCACTATCGTGGTATAAAACTAAATAAATAAATAAAAAATTGGCGTAGAGTCCCCCATATTATGATACCCAGCACAGATAAAGCCCACGCTTATCTTGGCTGTGTATCAAAATAAGAGGAACCGCATGCGGGTTTTTTTTTGTTTTTCTAAATTATTTAAATAAATAATTTTAAAAAATGACATGCGTTCCCCTCCCATTTTGATACTCAGCCATGATAAAGCCCAACAGCTGGGGGCTGGTATTTTCAGCCTGGGAAATCCCATGGTTATTGGGACCCCCACGCTAAGAATAACAGCCTACAGGTGCCCCACAATTGTTGCATCCAGTAGATGTGACAAGCCCAATGCTTTACCTGGCTCTTGCGGAGCTTTATCTGTGCTGGGTATCATAATATGGGGGGCCCTATGCCAATTGTTTTATTTATTTTTGCACCGCAAAATTATGTTTCTCATTGAGGTCCTGCACAGGCGCACTTGGATGTGCCCTGAGCAGGGCAGGTCAAAGCATTGTAGTGCCCCTGTGCAGGACCTCAATGCCAGCTAGTGCGCATGATGTAGAACGCATCATGCACCCAGGCCTCAGAAGAAGGAGGACAAAGATGGCCGAAAGGGGAAGTGCCCGGTATCGGAGAACGGAGCCACCCATTCGACTGCACGGTACCAACCATTTAGGTAAGTATTATACAGTCATTTTTATGTTCTTCACAGCAGCCTGGGTTCTTATATATGTACCCGCCCGCGGGCTCGGCCGGCTGCCGAGCCGCTCGGATCCGTGCTCGTATGGTGGGTGGCTCAAGCTCCTCACAGACCCGGGGGTCACGTCGCTCCTCAAAGGAGTTGGCGCTACACTTAGGGACTTTGGTGAGGAGTTCCACAGCCGGAGCCGCGGTGGTTTGTAGGGGATTTAAGTTTGTGACGCCACTCACGGGGTGTGGTGAATGGATGGATGTTAACTAGGCCTCCCGGGGACGGTGTTACGCAGCTTGGTGTTGACCCCTCCGTGGGTAGGGGAGTGATGGTCCCGGGGGCCCGAGGGAGGTGCTGAGGCGCAGGGATGGGTGCGTGCTGGGTGTTAATGCGGTGCATCGCGGTGCGCGTCCCGTGAGTGGTGTACTCACTATGACATAACACACTAGAGTCTCTGGTAAACCGAACGGGATGATGAACAGGGCCCGCAGCCGGCTGCAGCTTCTCCCTTAATGTGAATGTTATGACTCCTATGCCTAAGCAATGGTAGTCCACTCCCCGGCTTGCTGGATGTCGGGAGAGCCCTGTTTGCCCACAGACGCTGGCCCTTTGGGTCTCTATGCCTTGGCGGTGGCTCTACCCTAATGGTTGGGCTGTTGTATTCAGTCGGGTCTTGTGTGGGAAAGGTCCTAAAGTCCAGTCCTCAATCAGTTGATTTGACTCAGCCCTGTGGTTTCTGGGCTTCGTGCTGTGTCTGAGTACCCCTCCTGGTGCTCCGGTTTCCAATCGGTTCCCCGGTTCGGTACCGGTGGGCCACCGCCCGACCCCGGTCCCTACGGTTCCACCGGCTGTAATCCCAGCTCCTGCAGGCAGCCACCACCATCTGCCTCCTTGCCACAGGTGACTGGGCTCCATCCCAGCCACCTGAGTAGACTATTGGCAGGCCTGGTCACAGGTCTGTCCTTGAACTCGACTTCTCTCCTCCGCTGTCAAGACTAATCTACTTCTTGCACTAGAACTTGTGTTCTTGTGAACTCCTTGGTGGGCGGAGCCAACTGCCTGGCTCCACCCCCTGGTGTGGACATCAAACATGGAGGGAGGTGACAAGGGTTTTGTAGTTTGGCTGCTATCATCTTTTTAGGGAGGGGTTGTGTGTGCATGGGACTACCTGGGACGACCTGACTAGTCCAGGGCGTCACATATACAGCATGTTAGAATGCAGTATATAAGAGCCCACTGGTGGTAGTCGCAGCTTATAGTCACCAAATCTGGTGACAGGTTCCCTTTAAAATCCATATTAGGATGACTGTGTAATTCAGACATTAAAGGAATCCGTCAGGATGTTTACTGTATCTAAAATAAATACATGGCCATGAAGATTATAGAAATACAAGTTTATGCATTTTATGCAATATGCTAGCATGGACAGAATCTACATAAAAACCTATGCAACATTAATATTACCCCCTGGCGCCAACCCTACTATGTTGGATTGACATCTCTCAGGAGTATCGCCAATGAAATCTCATGAGCAAGCATGAGCATACACAAGAATTCAGAGATAGGTTTTCTCCATGTACAGCCATGTGTTGGTTTAGTTACAGTAAATGTCATGTCAAGTCCTTTTTAACCCATTAATGTGTGCTGCTCCCGTGTCAGCAGGCAAGCTGCTCGGATCTGGATCCGCGGTGGCTCGAGGGGCGTCCGGACCCGAGGAGGGGGGTCTCGCGGCCACTCGAATGAAGGGGGGTATTATCAGGGGAATTATATTTGGAATTCGTGACGCCACCCGTGGTGTGTGGTAAGGTGGAGTACCACCGCTGCAGCTGGGAGTAACCGGTGGCGATGGAGTGGGTAGCCAGGTGTTTAACCCCTCCACGGGTAGAGAGAAAATGCCCCGGGACTCGGTCATGGTGACAGGAATGTGCCATTGGGGAGGTAAGAGTCACTTGTGTACTCACTCAGTCCAATAACGCTGACACTGACAACTTTAGTAAACCAAAGTTCTGGACACCGCTGCTGCTGAGGGGGAGCACGTTTGGATCCCGTTTCTGCTGGTGTTGTATGTTGATCTGTGACCTTCCCCTTGGCACCTTGTTTCCTTGTAGTTGGTCCCTGTAGCTTGAAACTAGGCGGGTCCCGCTCCCCAGTGTGGCTAACTGAGGGACCCTGATCTCAGGGTTCACGCTTGGGATTTCTTGGACCGTATTTGTGGAAAGTCCTATCCCCCTCGTTGCGCTAGTACCCCGATTTTGGAGCGGGTGGAGAGCGGATCTTGAAGGCTCCGTTCTCGTCGGGTAAATTGTCAGGTTTCCTGAAGCTAATCCCTGACCTAGGGTCCACGTACCCCATCGTGCCCTGGTCCCAGCCCTGTGATGGTACAAAGCCGCTGGCTGTCCTCGACAATGCTGTGACCTTTGTCACGATCCCCTGTGACCGGGGGTCCAGCTCCTACCAGGCCCAGACCAACGTCTACTACCTAGTAGTTCCAAGGAGCCCAGCTCCTGACCTCCTGTCACTTTCACCTCCAACACTACACTCTCCTTTCTCAGACTGACTCCTGACACTCCTGACCTCCCCTTAACCAACCCCCCACGTGGGCGACCCTATTCCACTCAGGCCGTCCACTGGTGTGTCTGGTGGGTGTGGTGCAGAGTGTTCCTAGGATATTGATTAGCTGGTTTTGGCAACACCAATGGTTAGGGACCCGTAACCAAGGAGGAGGTGGATATTGCACAATACCCCGTGACGACCTGATAGGCCAGGGCGTCACAAATGTATTTAGATATGTATGTACATTATAAAGGGAATAACTTACCCAGATGGCACAGGCATAAGAGTTGTGCCCATGTGGTTTGCAGTGGTATACAGCTGTAATATATAGCTGAGCTAAATTTCTGACACCAGATCACTGGGCACAAACGGGTTGCAATCATCTCCATGTCTGCCATATACTGAAGCCTGTTACCCTGGTAGAAGCTCTGAACAATGTTTGTTTTACTGGAAAAAACATGTAAAAATGGCATTGAAATTAAAACTCACATCATAAAATTGTTGCTCAAGTTTTGTTTTTTTTTAATTAATGGCCTTTAGCGCAATCTCAAGCAATGGAGACTGGATGGATGGACGCTCTAGGAAGATCGATCTTGTGCAGCCTAGATAGGTCCACCAGGGTCTTCTCCGCCATTATCTTGATAGTATCAAGCCATCAGGTCACTGGTCTTCCTCTTCATCTTGTTCCCTCTATTTTTCCGACCATGATGTCCTTCTCCAGTGCTTGTTCTTTTCGTATGAGATGTTCAAAATAAGCAAGTCGTAGCTTGGTGATCCTTGCTTCGAGTTACGTCTGGCTTGATTTAGTCCAAAATTGATTTGTTTTCCTTGCCATTCTTGGTATTGATAACATCCTTCTCCAGCACAGTTCAAGTACAGTAATAATAATACAGTATTATATGTCCAAAATTTGAGAAATCAAATTCATTACAGATGTCCCAAAAAGTTCAGATTCCGGCAAACCCAATATTTTTGCAAGAATCCAGCAATGAATTGTAGCCAGCTGGTTGACGTTGATGTCAATGACAGGCATTGTGCTCGACATGATCTCTTCAGGCCTGAAAGATCTGAAAAACAGAAGAAGTGAATGGCGGATAACTAGGATATCGGGCAGCAGGACAGGTGAGAGTTGAGCATAAACGTTTATTATTTTTTGAACCCCTTAAGATTATGTGTCAAAAGTTCCTTTGCCTCTACTGGGCCACACCACCTCTACAAAAGAGCGGAGGTTCCATTACAAGGTCTGCAGTGTATGACGTAGGTGGTGGTTAAGAGACTAATACGTAATACGTAATACATAATATAATAATACAAAGGAGCTTGTGTTGGAGATGGCAGAAAGTTTAGCCAGGAATATAGGAGCTTTCCAGAATGCAGGTTTCACGCTAGGTACGGGGAAGTACCAAGCAAGCGGTGAATTGTAAGAAGGGAGGGTGACCCCTGCATCTAGGGAAGGGGGAAATGGTGATCTCTGACCAAACCTTCTGCTGCACCCTGGGGTCCCTCACCACCCTACATAGATTCCACACATTTGCGCCAAGCCGGATACCGATCCTAGGTATCCCTAGTGCTGGACCCTAAATAGGGAATGAGTGGGACGAGCTTTCCGTCAACCCCACTAAACGCTAAAGCAAGACACAAGGAGGACACATAAGGGAAACTGCATGAACTACTTATCCACAGATGACTCAGGCAGAAGTTCATAAAACCTGCAGCAACGATACGACAGATGAGAACAAGCCACCTGCTTGTACCCAGAGCTTCTATGAACTGAATAATATCACCAGCACCAGTCCAGGGAAGATGGGAGTATTTAAGCACATGGAGAATACTGATAATCATCAGCTGGGTCCCAAAGGGCAATAGCTGAAAATCCAGCAAGAAAGCTACCAGTACAATGAATACTAACAGTAAGAACAACAGAAAGTCAGGAAGTATTTTGTCCAGCCAAACAGTGTGACCTTCTACTGCCAAAAAGCACATGACAGTCTGTCACGCGTGACACTCCTATGACAGCAGGTTGGCTGACCACCTTAGCTGTATAGTATATTATATTGTATACAATAGATTAGATGAATTACCGACCTTTTCAGCACATATTTATTTCCACTCAAGTAATTATAATGGATTCAGAAGTAAAATACTAAATATAAGACAGAGTTGGCTGAAGCCCATTCTAAAAATTTAAACTGGGGTCCACAAGCTTCAATCCTTGCTTCTATATATTTCTATTTTTTTTAACACCTAAAGCCTCATCACTCCTTATCTTTATATCGTCCTGGCAGGTTCTGCAAATTCTCACCGTTTGGACATGTCACTTTGGGCTTTTTATATTTGCGGTCGGCTCTCATGACACATTTCTTTGCCAAACTAAACGTTTTCATAACCTTCGGTTCATGTACCTAAGAGTCACGCATTAAGTGATGGCAGCCTTGTTTCCGATTGCCCAATATTTTCCAAACTTTTATTTTAATCCTCTACAATACACATGTATACATGTAATATATGCACTATTCATTTTCAATATACTCTTTTTTTCTTTTAGTTATATTAGGTGGATATATTTTTAAATACAGAATTTCAATGAATACTAATATACTCATATAATATTCTGTATAGAAATAATAGTTCAGAACACCATAGACCAGGGGTCTCAAACTCGGCTGGGTGTATGGGCCGCACAGAGGAAAAAAAATAAATTGGGGGGCCGCGTTCTTTGCAGGACAAAGTGACATTTTTATTGGTACCATACATATATATTTTTTTACACACCTTTGGATCACTGATTTTTAACATTTTTCACTTGTTTATCATAACAAATGTGCACATTCTTTGTTTAAATATAAAAAAAATAATTTTGATGGTAAAAAAAATGTCATGCCTTATTTTAAGGTTTTTTTTGTTGTTGTTACATTTTATCCCTTTCTTGTAACTAATAGTGTTACAATTAGCACTATATAGAAATTTTGGCCAACATCTTTTAGTAATGTTCCCCATGTTGTTGTAATGTGCTCATCCTTGTCCCCTTGTAGTATTGTGCCCCATCCTAGTTCCCATCCTACAGTAATGTACTGATCCTTGTCCCCATCCTATAGTAATGTGCTCATCCTAGTCCCCATCCTGTAGTAATGTGTCTCATTCTTGTCCCCATCCTATAGTCATGTGCCCATCCTGTAGTAATGTGTCCATCCTTATCCCCATCTTATAGTAATGTTTTCCCATTATTTTTCCCCTTATAGCAATCTCCCTATCCTGTAGTACTGTCCCCATCATATAGTTGTCCCATTCTGTAGTAATGTGCCCATCCTACAGTAATGTCCCCATCCTATAGTAATTTGCCAACCTTGTCCCTATCCTATTGTAATGGCCCCATCCTATAGTAATGTGCCAACCTTGTCCCCATCCTATTGTAATGGCCCCATCCTATAGTAATGTGCCAACCTTGTCCCCGTAATATTGTAATGGCCCCATCCTATAGTAATGTCCGCATCCTATAATAATGTGCCAAACTTGTCCCCATCCTATAGTAATGTCCCTATCCTATAGTAATGTACCTATCCTAAAGTAATGTCCCCAGCCTTGTCCCTATTCTATAGTAATGTCCCCATCCAATAGTATTGTGCCCATCCTTGTAATGTCCCCATCCTTTAGTAATGTCCCCAGCCTTGTCCCTATTCTAAAGTAATGTGCCCATCCTGTAATAATGGGTCGGGGGGGCAGTGGCGCTACAACTTTCCGATCGCTCCCCTCACCTTCCACAGACGCTGGAATGAAGCTGAGGGGAGCGATCACCAGCCCCAGATCCACAGTAATTAGTGAGATCGGTCACAAGGCCGGTCTCTCCAATCAGAGCTGGGGTCGGGTGATACAGAGGTCACCCAGCTCCAGCCAATGATCAGGGCTATAGCTGCACATTTTCAATGGCTGAAACATTACAGTGGCTGTGATTGGCTGAGAGGCGTTCATTAGCCAATCACAGCTTCCGTAGGTCCGGGGAGGAGACGTCACCCCTCCTGAGGTCAGGCAGAGGTCCCCTCCTTCCCGAATCTAAGGTATTTGCAGCGATCACAGCCACCGGGGCTCCGGGGCCGCGATTTCGCCATGACGTACTGGGTACGTCATAGGTCCTTAAAGAAGTTGTCCAGTTACCAAAACTGATTTTTTTTTTCTGATAAATCTTGCTAATATGTGCCTCTCCACACATCTATTATGTTTTTTCAGAAATATTACCTTTTATTGTGTTCTAGCAGCACATCCTCATTGCTGGCTCCAGCTCTGATGGGGTTAATCTCTCTTTTGACTTCCTGGGTTCAGGTCCTACAACTCCCATAATTCTTTGTGGCTCTAGGGCTGTATCTATCACACCCACTGTATCTAACACACCCACTCAGCTCTCCTCTCCACCCAAAGACTCCTCCCTGCCTCTTCCCTGTAGATGCACTGAGAGCAATCACAGCAGAGACAGCCAAAGCTTCAAGCTCTGCACAACCAGGGGAAGAAAGTGGCTATCTTCTGCTTGTTCTCATATAGTTCATAGTCTGTGTGTGTGTGTGTGTGAATGTGAGTGTGAGTGTGAGTGTGTGTGTACAGAAATTATGATTATTAGCTGGCGCAACATGTAAAAAAAATAATTGGGGAAAAAAAATGAAGGGGTGATGAGATTGCTTTTTTTCCCTCTTGCCTAGTCTGTGTGTCGTCCGTATCATCCGTGTGGCATGCATTTTGCAGGCTACTTTCACATCAGCGTCTTTTTGCCTGTAGGCAAAAAAACGCAAACCGCATATGACCGGATCCTGTGGATTAAATGTGCAACGCATGCAACTGTTATTTTACCGGATCCTTCTGCAGCGGGACACAGAATTTATTGGCCGGAACTGGAGTCAGCTGACTCCTGATCTCACAGCCCGCCCACGCTGCAATAGCTGCAGGTGAGCTCATTCACATGACTGTTCCGTTTGTCCTGGTCAGTTCCTGTTTTTTTGCGGACCCATGGACAGGACCATCTTTTCAATGTCTTTTGTGTAGGATCGGATGGCACACGGTAGCACTTCCATGTGCATCCGATCCTACAAAAAAACACATCAGATGCCATATGTCCGTTCCATTATTATGGAACATGTCCTATTCTGTTCCGTAATAACGGACCGTGACTCAATACAAGTCAATGGGTCCGCAAAATTCCCGGAAGCCACACCGAAGCACTTCCGTGTGACTTCCGTCGGGTGCCCGTGCAGTCTGTTTCCCGCTGCAGCCCCAGCCCCGCGGCTGCCCACACAGCAGTGTCAGCAGCTGCCCGCACTGCAGTGTCAGCAGCCGTGGGGATGACAAGGGCTACTGTCAGGAGATTAGTAAGTTCATTACCTGCGGTGATGAAGTCCTGCACTCCTGACGTCAGCGCTCGTCACTGGCTTCTATGCCCGCCACTTGTCACATCACCTCCCGCTGTGGACCAGAGACTGTGACTAGCAGTGACGTCACGGGCCGCTTGCGATACTTGGTTTGTGAAGGCGGCGGTCATTGAACTCAGTGACAGCGCTGCTGTCAGGAGTTCAGTGATCACCGCAGGTAATGTACCTCGCTAACCTCCTGACAGCAGCACTCGTCATGCCCTGCATTGACCTGGGCTGACCTATTGATGTTAGCTCAGGTCACTGCACGGCTCTCCCAGCCAATGGGGAACATTCTGTTCTTCATTGACTGGGACATTGACTATGGTATGGATCGTCAAGGGACCCCCATGGATTACACCAGACCTGGATTTGTTTTTCTTTCTAATAAATTGGTGATAGAGGGAATGTGTTGGGGTGTGTTTTTTCAAATAAAAATGTTTGTCTATTTTTTTTCATTACTGACTGGGTTGGTGATGTCGGGTATCTGATAGACGCCTGACATCACTAACCCCAGGGCTTGAATGGGTAAAAGAGAAAGAGTCTTGCATTACAATTGCAGCATGCTGCGATTGTTTTCTCGGTCCGATTAGGGCTGAGAAAATAATTGCTCATGTGCGCTGATACACAGACTAATATTGGTCCGAATGGAATGCGATGTTTTATCGCACTCCACTCGCAACGATTTTTTCGCCGTGTGGCTTAGGCCTTACTTGTTCTGTGTCCCCCTGCATCCATCGCAGCGTGTGCGGGCTGGAATTCAGCTGAGTTCAGATCAGCTGACTCCAGTGCACACGCTGCGATGGATGCAGGGGGCACAGAACAAGTAATCAGCTGACACTGGAGTCATCTGATTACTTGTTCTGCTGGCGCTGTGGTCAGGAGTAGGCATGAGTGACCAGCAAAAAGCTCTGATGCTCGATGGGCGAAGCTCATTTCGATTTTTTTTTTTTAAAAAATTCATTAAAAAAAAAACTCAATCACATAACCCTAACCCTAGGGTTAGGGGTAAAAAAAAAAAGTGTGGGCTCCCGCTGCATTTTCTATTGCTAAGGGTAACCCAAGCAGCTACTGGCTGCTAACCCCCGCTGCTTGGTGTTACCTTCACTGGCAATGGAAAATTCAGGAAAGCCTTTTTTTTTTTATAAAGGTTTTTGCCTAAAAACTTTAAAAAAATGACGTGGGCTTCGCCATATTTTTTGTACGCTAGACAGGTACAGCAGGCAGGTATGGACTGTCCCCAACCCCCATCTGCCTATTTGTACCCGGCTGGGAACCAAAAATATAGGGAAGCCCTTTTTTTAAATTATTTCATGAATTTCATGAAATAATTAAAAAAAAAAAAATCACGTGGGCTTCGCTCATTTTTTTGTGTTTAGCCATGTACAACTAGGCAGCTGGGGATTGGAATCCAAGCTTTCTGGGCCCCCCACTGCGAATTGCTGTCCACAGCCGCCCCAGAAAATGGCGCTTTCATAGAAGCGCCATCTTCTGGCACTGTACCAACTCTTCCAGTGGCCCTGGTGGCAGGTGGCACGCTGGGTAATAAGGGGTTAATACCAGCTATGTTTTACCAGCTGATATAAAGCCCGAGATTCTTAATGTCAGGCCAAGTTTGATCTGGCCAACAAGAATCTCCAATAAAGGGTTAAAAAAAAAAAGACATCACACAGAGAGAAATACTTTATTAGAAATAAATACACAGACACAGTAGAGACTCCATGTTTATTACTCCCTCTCACCCCTCCATGATCGAGAGATTTCTGTACTGACCATGCCAGGAGAGAGAGAGAGAGGGGGTAAAGAGAGAGAGGAGAGAGGGAAAAGAGAGAGAAGAGAGAGGGAAAAGAGAGGGAAAAGAGAGGAGAGAGGGAAAAGAGAAGAAAAAGAGGAGAGAGGGAGGAGAGAGGGAGGAGAGAGAGGAAAGAGAGAGAAGAGAGAGAGGAGAGAGAGAGGAAGGGAAAAGAGAGAGAGAGAGGGAGGGAAAAGAGAGAGAAAGGGAGGGAAAAGAGAGAGAGAGAGAGAGCGAGAGGGAGGGAAAAGAGAGAGAGAAAGGGAGGGAAAAGAGAGAGAGAGGGAGGGAAAAGAGAGAGAAGGAAGGAGGGAAAAGAGAGAGAGAGGGAAGGAGGGAAAAGAGAGAGAGAGAGAGGGAAGGAGGGAAAAGAGAGAGGGAGGGAAAAGAGAGAGGGAGGGAAAAGAGAGAGAGGAGAGAGGGAAAAGAGAGAGAAGAGAGAGGGAAAAGAGAGGGAAAAGAGAGGAGAGAGGGAAAAGAGAGGGAAAAGAGGAGAGAGGGAGGAGAGAGAGAGGAAGGGAAAAGAGAGAGAGAGGGAGGGAAAAGAGAGACAGAGAGAGGGAGGGAAAAGAGAGAGAAAGGGAGGGAAAAGAGAGAGAGAAAGGGAGGGAAAAGAGAGAGAGAGGGAGGGAAAAGAGAGAGAGAGAAAGGGAGGGAAAAGAGAGAGAGAGGGAGGGAAAAGAGAGAGAGAGAGGGAAGGAGGGAAAAGAGAGAGAGAGAGGGAATGAGGGAAAAGAGAGAGGGAGGGAAAAGAGAGAGGGAGGAAAAAGAGAGAGGGGGGAAAAGAGAGAGGGAGGGAAAAGAGGGAGGGAAAAGAGAGAGGGAAAAGAGGGAGGGAAAAAAGAGAGGGAGGAAAAAGAGAGAGGGAGGGAAAAAAGAGAGGGGGACAGGAGAGAGGGATAAGAGGGGGAGAGAAGAGGGGGGAGAGAGGAGGGGGGGAGAAAGAGGAGGGGGGGAAGAAAGGAGAGGGAAGAAAGTGAGCAGAAAGGGGTGGAGAGGGGGGGAAGAAAGAGGGGTTGAAGAAAGGGGGGGAGAGAGGGGGGAGAAAGGAGGGGGGAAGGGGAGGGGGAGAAAGAGGGGAGGGGGAGGGGGAGAAAGGGGTGGGGAGAAGGGGGGGAGAGGAGGGGGAGAAGAGGGGGGGAGAAGAGGGTGGGAGAGGTTGGGAGAAGAGGGGGGAGGGAGAGGTGCTCTTTCACCAACTTGCTCTACTCTGTGACTTGTGGTTCAGGTGACAGAGTGCAGACAGTTAGTCCCATGCAGCCTGTGCTGCATGTCACCAGCTTGTCAGTGTCTTGCTGTGTCCTGTAGTGCTGGTGGGAGGAGCACATGATCACCCTGCCTGACACCGCCCGTTCTCCTGACATCGCAGCAGAGCGGGCGGGTGGAGAGTGAGATCAGTACTTACGTGACAGGGGGGATTTCAGCTGAAGAACCCCCCTATACTCCACACTGGCGCTCCGTGCCTCACCAATCTGCCGAACGCTCAGCCCTCTTCACCGCTCCACACTGGAGCCCTCTGGATCCTCCCCTGGATGCTGGGCTGTGACGTGCGGTAGTCACCACTCACAGCCCTGTCAATCAATGTAAGTGGTGCCAGCATCCTCTGACGTACCCGTCAAGTTTGAGAGCCCGGAACTTGACGGGACGTAAGAGGATACTAGCAGCCGCAGCACCAGGGGGTCATGTGACCGGCACTGAGCGTGCAGGATAGCGCCGCTCAGTGCCAGAAGTGCAAATCGAAGCCAATGAAGAAGTGACCTAAAATGGTAAGTCACACTCATAGAGAAAATAAAAAAAATGGGTGAACCACCCCTTTAAGTATCAGGGAGCCATGACGTACCCAGTACGTCATAGGTCGCTAAGGGGTCAATGTGCCGTCCTTCACATACACACACACACACACACACACAAAAAACACACCATTCTTCTTACCTGTCCCGCGTTCCCTCGGCTGCCTCACCTCTGCTTCTTGCTGTCTGCAGGCCCGTGCCCCCAGTGGCTATCGCGGCAAGTGCAGGGGCCGCAGCCACTGTCAGTAATTTATGTTATGGACTCTGAGCGCAGCGCCGGCAAAACATTCATTTGACATAAAGTGCAGATAGTGGCTGTGGCCCATGCACTGGCCGCGATAGTTAACAGGGGCACGGGCCTGGGGGCCGCAATAAGCAGCCTGAGGGGCCGCATGCGGCCCGTGGGCCGCGTGTTTGAGACCTCTGCCATAGACAAAGGGTTTGCAGTTAAAGGGAACCAACCACTAGGATTTTCCCATATAAAGTAATAGCAGTTCCATACTTGCACTAGCAGGGTGATTAAAATTATATCTTCACTTTTCAGATTGGATATTTGATTGCAGAAAAAAAGGTAGACAAACATCCAGAAATTGGAACACTCCTTGATTGACGTGTGCAGCAGGGTGGCCTTTGTGGATCAGGTCTTCTGTGTAAATTCCTTTTCCAGCGTCCTCCTGGCTTGCCCCTTTTATTTATTCAAATGTCACATGGTGCCACTGTGGCACCCCTGAGGGTTGTGGCGTTTATCAGTCATTTTAATGTTTCCTCCCTGTTCTTTTCCTCCATATCTTTTATTGTCTATACCACCATGAGCGCGTGCTGTTTTACAGAGTTTTGGTTTCCCCTTTCTATTTTTATGGGAATAATCTAACGCCTGCCTGGTCCCCCTGGGGAAGGGGAAAGAAGTATCAGATCAGGGTTGCTCAGGAGCAGGGCCTTGAAGCAGGCTCAGGCATCATCTTTAGGGGTATCCCTGAGACTAGGGATAGCATAAGCCCCCTTGCCTGAGGGTCAGCTTAGGAGCCCCGGTTTCCTGTGATCCCTATAGTCATCGTGACAGATAGACACAACTGCTGCTGGTTCTGGGGGCACGAGGGACCTGTGAGGTTCTCTGTAATACAAAATAAATTCTATAAAAACAAAAGCCCTAACCTAATGGCAGAATTTTATTCTTTTGTCATTTTACTGCTCTTAGAATTTTTTTTTACCATTTTGAAGAACATTGCATGGTAAAATGATTGGTATCAATCAAAAGTACAACTCAAAAATGAACTGTTATACGCCTATGTCGAAAGAAAACTACAAATGTTATGGCTCATGAAAGAAATGAAAATGAAAATTAGCTTCTGTGGGAAGGGTTTATAGCAAACGTTATCATGGCCTATGTCTGCTAATGTTACCCTTTTTAAGGCTATGAGTTTATTAGATGTGTATGTTAGGAGATTATACTGGTAGCTAGAAACTAATATTCCATACATTATCTAAATCTTTTCTTAATAGACTCATCCATTTCATAACTAAAAGAAAATACAGAGATTTAATAATTTATTTGGTAAAATAGAAAAATGCTAAATCAAAATCCGTTGATAAACGCAGCCTATTTTAGAGGCATCATTTTCCTACTCTACATTCTACTTGCTATGATGTTGAAGATTAATGTGATTTTTGTATTTTGCATCATTCATACATTTCTGTATCATTAAAAAAAGGTTTATGACTAAACAGAGCAGAAATGAGGATTATTAATCAGCCGACCAGCGTCTAATAACAAGCTGATGTTGTATGCAGCAAGACTGTGGTTGGCTAGGCGCTAAGAAATGCCTCCGACCATTCGTCATGTGATCGACCTTTACGGGTCACGATGAATAAATTATAAAGTTATAATGAAAATAGTTTTTCAGTTTCATTTTAAATAATTTTGGTCATAGGGAAAAGTAAAATAAACCTAATTTACAAATTCAATGATATCATAAATGGATGCTGATTTTACCAAGAGCCTAAAATCGCCTAATAGTAGATCTCAATCAGCCGCCTCCAAATTTAGCAATGACATTCATTCTCCAATTACCCCAATCAATGTATTTAATGTTGCCATACATAGGTTCAATGGTCACTGTTGTGTCCCATGAATGGGAACAACCTGTTGTATATAATTCTTGCATTGCATATTTTTCCTCCTATCAGGAAATTCCTTATTGTTACTAGGTAGATTAGACTGTATGAAGTTTGTCCCTATGTACCTCCCTTAGTTGGCTTCTGTATAGAAAGCTCCTCCCTTCTTCTTCAGTTTAGTCTAGAGGAATCATTACTGAAGAGACATGTCTGCAATAGTGATGAGCGAGTATGCTTGTTACTACTCGGTACTCGCATGAGTATCACTGTACTCGTGCTACTCGGCGGGTACCGAGTAATTTCGCGATACTCGTGCTGTACTCGTGGTCTTCATCCCTGCACGTTGGCGCTCTTTTGAGAGCCAACCCTCATGCAGGGATTGGCTGGCAGACCACTGCAATGCCACAGCCCTGTTAGTTGTGGAATTGCAGTGATTGGCCGGCCTGCACAGCGTGACCGAGCCTTTATACCGGCGGGCGCGCTGTGCTCTGCACACAGCCATCTCATATTCCCTGCTTTCCACGCCCACAGGCGCCTATGATTGGTTGCAGTGAGACACGCCCCCACGCTGAGTGACAGGTGTCTCACTGCACATAATCACAGCAGCCGGTGGGCGTGTCTATACTGTGCAGTTAAATAAATAAATAAATAAATAATTAAAAAAACCGGCGTGCGGTCCCCCCAATTTTAATACCAGCCAGATAAAGCCATACAGCTGAAGGCTGGTATTCTCAGGATGGGGAGCCCCACGTTATGGGGAGCCCCCCACCCTAACAATATCAGTCAGCAGCCGCCCAGAATTGCCGCATACATTAGATGCGACAGTTCTGGGACTGTACCCGGCTCTTCCCGATTTACCCTAGTGCGTTGGCAAATCGGGGTAATAAGGAGTTAATGGCAGCCCATAGCTGCCACTAAATCCTAGAATAATCATGTCAGGCGTCTCCCCGAGATACCCTCCATGATTAATCTGTAAATTACAGTTAAAAAACACACACACCCGAAAAATCCTTTATTAGAAATAAAAAACACTAACAAAGTCCCTCATCACCAATTTATTAACCCCGACAAACCCTCCATGTCCGGCGTAATCCACGGACCTCCAGCGTCGCGTCCAGCTCTGCTACATTCAGGTGACAGGAGCTGCAGAATACACCGCCGCTTCTCTCAGCTTCACACAGCAACTGAGGTGAGTATAGCGATCAGCTGCTGTCAGTCAGGTAACTCACGGCCACCGCTGGATCCAGCGGTGCCGCGATTAACCTCAGTGACAGCAGCTGATCGCTATACTCACCTCAGTTGCTGCATGGAGCTGACCGGAGCGGCGGTGAGTACCGCGATCAGCTGAGCTGTCACTGAGGTTACCCGCGGCCACCGCTGCATCCACCGCTGGATCCAGGTAACCTCAGTGACAGCTCAGCTGATCGCGCTACTCACCTCAGTTGCTGTGTGAAGCTGACCGGAGCGGCGGTGTATTCTGCAGCTCCTGTCACCTTCATGCAGCACAGCTGGACGCGACGCTGGAGGACTGTGTAGTACGCCGGACATGGAGGGTTTGTCGGGGTTAATAAATTGGTGATCAGGGACTTTGTTAGTGTTTTTTATTTCTAATAAAGGATTTTTCGGGTGTGTGTTTTTTAACTGTAATTTATAGATTAATCATGGAAGGTATCTCGGGGAGACGCCTGATATGATTATTCTAGGATTTAGTGGCAGCTATGGGCTGCCATTAACTCCTTATTACCCCAATTTGCCAACGCACCAGGGCAAATCGGGAAGAGCCGGGTACAGTCCCAGAACTGTCGCATATAATGTATGCGGCAATTCTGGGCGGCTGCTGACTGATATTGTTAGGCTGGGGGGCTCCCCATAACGTGGAGCTCCCCATCCTGAGAATACCAGCCTTCAGCCGTATGGCTTTATCTGGCTGGTATTAAAATTGGGGGGACCGCACGCCGTTTTTTTTAATTATTTAATTATTTATTTCACTGCACAGTATACACACACACACACACACACCGGCTGCTGTGATTGGGTGCAGTGAGACACCTGTCACTCAGCGTGGGGGCGTGTCTCACTACAACCAATCATAGGCGCCGAAAAGCAGGAAAGCAGGGAATACGAGATTGTTTAATGAGCGGCCGGCTTTTTCAAAAGAGGAAAAGCCGCCGGAGTTTAGTGAACAGCTGTGCAGCGCCGCGGCAGTGATCGGGGAACGGTAAGTAAGAGAGAGGGGGGAGACTGACCGACAGACTGTGAGAGGGGGACAGACAAGACAGAGAGAGACCGACAGAGCGAGACCGACCGACGGGAGATAGAATGAAAAAAAAATGACCGACATCGCTAGTAAAAAGCACAAAACGTGCTGTGAGGTAGCGTCGTCGGCTGCGCTGCAGAAGACACGGGATCCAGGCACCAAGGTTCACAGCACACGGTTTATTCCAAAGAAAAAGTCCACAATATTACATATGTGCCTTTCCGGCAGAGAACTCAGGGAGATGTGATCACCCCCTCACACCCGGCACACCTGCCCTTGTTCCTGAATCTATTTATCCCTCCCTTCAGCCTGTAGGGAAAACAGCATTAACCCTATAGTGGATTATCATGGAGTGAGCACAACCGGGGCGAGACATACCGGCCGTCATAGATAACCCCGGTCACAGTCTCACATACCCCCCCCCTCAGTTCAAGCGTGCGGGGTTGAACACCTGCCATCAAACACGGGCCGCGGGACAAGGCATAGGCGTTGCCCTGCAACCTACCGGCCCGGTGCTCAACCGTAAACCGGAAGTTCTGCAGAGAAAGGAACCACCGGGTAACCCGGGCATTCCGTTCCTTGGCGGACCTCATCCAGACCAGTGGAGAGTGATCCGTCACCAAGCGAAACTGCCGTCCCAGCAGGTAATAGCGTAGGGACTCCAAGGCCCACTTGATCGCCAGGCACTCCTTCTCCACTACGCTATAATTCCGCTCGGGAGGGGTGAGCTTCCTACTTAAGAAGGTGACGGGGTGTTCCACCCCCTGAACCACCTGAGACAGCACTGCCCCCAGGCCGACCTCCGAGGCGTCAGTCTGTACAATGAACTCTTTCCGGAAATCAGGGTTTACAAGAACGGGCTGTCCGCACAGGACCCCCTTCAGGGCCCGGAAGGAGTCCTCGGCCTGCGGAGTCCAGTGCACCATGACGGACTTCTTGCCTTTGAGAAGGTCCGTCAAGGGGGCTGATAGTCCCGCAAAATCTTTTACAAACCTCCTGTAGTACCCCACGATACCCAGGAAGGCCCTAACCTGCTTCGTGGTCAGGGGTCTAGGCCACTTCTGGATCGCCTCCACTTTGTTAATTTGGGGCTTAATCACTCCTTGGCCTATTACGTAGCCCAAGTAGCGGGCTTCCGTGAGTCCCAACGCACATTTCTTGGGATTGGCTGTCAATCCGGCTGTTCGAAGCGCGTCCACCACCGCTTGTACCTGTTCCAAGTGGGTC
Source organism: Anomaloglossus baeobatrachus (assembly GCF_048569485.1). Lineage (NCBI taxonomy): Eukaryota > Metazoa > Chordata > Amphibia > Anura > Aromobatidae > Anomaloglossus > Anomaloglossus baeobatrachus. The sequence continues at coordinate 73,538,157 of NC_134357.1, forward strand.
TGCCAATCGGAGCTGTAAATAATGATGTCATCAAGGTACGCTGAAGCATACGCCTGGTGGGGTTCCAGCACTAAGTCCATCAACCTCTGGAACGTGGCCGGAGCGCCATGTAACCCAAAAGGCAAGACAACATAGTGGAAGAGACCCTCCGGCGTAACAAAAGCGGTTTTCTCCTTGGCGGACTCCGTTAGTGGCACCTGCCAGTACCCCTTGGTCAGGTCGAGCGTGGTAAAGTATCGCGCCTGTCCCAGCCTATCAATCAGCTCATCCACCCGGGGCATGGGGTAGAGATCAAACTTGGATATTTCGTTCAATCTCCTAAAGTCATTGCAGAACCTTAAGGAGCCATCGGGTTTTGGTATTAGGACAATCGGACTAGCCCATTCACTCCGGGATTTTTCGATGACCCCCAGGCGTAACATTGACTTTACTTCCTCTGATATGGCTTGTCGTCGAGCCTCCGGTACCCGGTATGACTTCAGGCGTACCTTCAGATGGGGCTCGGTGACAATATCATGTCGTATCAGACTGGTCCTACCGGGCAGCTCGGAGAAGACATCGGGGTTCTGCTGAACCAACCGTCTGGCCTCTCGCCTCTGTGTCTTGGTGAGGGCTTCTCCAATCCTTACTTCCGGTTCGTCCTCTCCGGAGGTCGCTGGAGCCGGATGTGAACGACCCGAAGAGGAGGGAGGTGGGGAAAAAACAGCCATCAGGTTTTCCCGTTCCTGCCAAGGTTTTAATAGGTTGACATGGTATATTTGTTCAGGTTTCCGCCTACCGGGCTGCAATACTTTGTAGTTAACCACCCCGACTCTTTCCTTTATCTCGTAGGGGCCTTGCCACTGAGCCAGGAATTTACTCTCCGCCGTGGGAATCAATACCAACACCCGATCCCCGGGATTAAAGGTCCGCACGGTGGCTTGTCTATTGTATCGGCCGCTTTGCGCGGCCTGAGCCTCCTGTAAATGCTCCTTCACAATTGGCATGACCGCGCTTATGCGGTTCTGCATACCCAAAATGTGTTCAATCACACTTTTATGGGGGGTGGGCTCTTGCTCCCAGGTTTCTTTTGCCAGGTCCAACAATCCCCGGGGATGTCGCCCGTATAACAATTCAAAAGGCGAAAACCCCGTGGATGCCTGTGGCACCTCTCGTATGGCAAACATCAAATAGGGAAGCATCATATCCCAGTCTTTCCCGTCTTTGGAAATCACCCTTTTGAGCATGGTTTTCAGGGTTTTATTGAATCGTTCCACTAAACCATCCGTCTGAGGATGATACACAGACGTACGCAACTGCTTGATCTGGAGTAGCCGGCATAGCTCTTTGGTCACTTTAGACATGAATGGGGTCCCCTGATCCGTAAGGATCTCCTTGGGCAACCCCACCCGGCAGAACACAGCAAACAACTCCCGAGCTATAAGCTTGGCTGCAGTATGTCTGAGAGGTATCGCCTCTGGATACCGGGTGGCATAGTCAACGATCACTAGGATATGCTGGTGCCCTCGAGCAGACTTTACGAGGGGCCCCACCAGATCCATCCCTATCCGTTCAAAAGGGACTTCTATAATGGGTAACGGTACCAACGGACTGCGAAAGTGGGTCAGGGGTGCGGTAAGCTGACACTCCGGGCAGGTTTCGCAGAACCGTTTTACCTCCCCAAAGACCCCGGGCCAATAGAACCTTTGCAATATTCGCTCCTGCGTTTTCTTGACCCCTAGGTGACCACTCATCAGGTGTTTATGAGCCAAGTCGAGGACCCGCCGGCGATACGGCTGGGGCACCACCAACTGCTCTACCCCTACGCCCCGTATTTCATCTACCCGGTAGAGTAAATCCTGCTTAAGAGCGAAATAGGGGTATCTTACCTGGGCACCAGGCAGCTGTGCCACCCCGTCAACTACTGTCACCCGACTCCGGGCATGTATTAATGTAGGGTCCTGGAGTTGGGCTGTCCCAAACGTATCCGGGGACGCCTCCAACTCCGGGATGGGCTCGACCGTCTCAGCCTCTCCTGCCAATACCTCTAGGGGCGACCTATCAGGTTCACATCCTGTCCCTATCATGGGGACCCCTACGGCAGGCGTCCCGGATTCAGGATTGTAGGGCTCAGGTCCCGGACTGACCAATATCTGAGGGGACTTAGGAGGTCCCTTCCATAAAGTCCAAAAATAGGGCAGATCCCTTCCTAGGATCACATCATAGGGAAGAGTATTAATAAGTCCCACCTCATGTTGCACCTGACCGCAAGGTGCTGTGATGGTGACTATCCCTGTGGGATAGTCTCGGCGGTCCCCATGTATGCAAACCACCCCCACGGTACGTCCGGTGGCCTTTACTTTAGCCCTTAGGGTTGATCGCACAAGGGTCACTAAGCTTCCGGAATCCAACAAGCCTGTAACCGGACATCCATTCACCTGAATTTGGCACAAGTGGGGCTCAGTCTCTGGGTAGACCAGGTCAGCGGTACACACCACCTGAGCATACATTGAACCCCGCCGGGTAACCCCACAATCCATGGGCTCCGTGGTGAGTGGACACTGGGCTTCCATATGTCCCACTCGCTGGCACCGCCAACATCTAATAGGGAAGGACACCCCCTTGACGAGTTGTCGTTTAGGGTACATAGTTTTCCGGACCTCAGGGACGGAGGGTGCAGCTTCAGACGGGACGGTAGCGGACTCCCGCACCGGTGTCAGCGGTGGGTCCTTGGCCCTAGGCTTGGAGGGGCCGGACCGCCGGGCGGTACGCAAAGTCTCAGTGTCCCGTATCAAGTCCTGCGTAGCCACATGCCGCTCTACCAGGGACACTAATTGGTCCAGGGTACTCGGGTCACCCTGTCTGACCCACCGTTGAACGGTGACGGGTAAAGTGCGCACAAAACGATCCACTACTACCCTTTCCACCATTTGCGCCGGGCTCAGAGTGTCAGGCTGCAACCACTTTTTTACAAGATGTAACAAGTCATAGGCCTGGGAGCGTACGGGTTTGGCTTCCTCAAAGAACCACTGATTTACCCGCTGAGCCCGTACATAGGTATTCACCCCCAACCGAGCCAGTATTTCGGCTTTCAGGGTCACATAGTCAATGGCGTCCTCGGTACAGAGGTCCAGGTATGCTTTTTGGGGTTCCCCCGTCAGATAAGGTGACAATACCTCAGCCCACTGCGGGGTCGGCAGCTTTTCCCGCTCGGCCACCCGTTCAAACACCGCCAGGAACGCTTCCACATCATCACCCGGGGTCATCTTTTGCAACGCTTGTCTCACCGCTTTCCGGACGCTGCCGTCATCACCCGATCCCGGGGTTGTTGCTGCCGGTCCGGCACGGATCGACTTGGCCAGGAGAACCATCTGTTCTTGGTGCCTTTTTTCCTGCAATTGCAAGGCTTGCTGCTGACGTGCATTGGCCTGCTCCATCTGTTCTTGGTGCACTTGCAAGGATTGCTGCTGACGTGCATTGGCCTGATCCATCTGTTCTTGGAATTTTTTTTCCTGCATTTGCAAGGATTGGAGCAGGTGTGCATTGGTCTGTTGCTGCTGTGCATTAGCCTGAGCCAAATGCTGTAGTATGTCCTCCATGGCGTCGCCGGGTTTGGGCTGTAGTATAGCCGCTCGAATCCAGGACATGTGCTACTGGGTCACCAGGAATGGATGCTACACCTCACCGGCTGTCATGCCCGCCGATTCTCCACCATATGTGAGGTAGCGTCGTCGGCTGCGCTGCAGAAGACACGGGATCCAGGCACCAAGGTTCACAGCACACGGTTTATTCCAAAGAAAAAGTCCACAATATTACATATTACCTGCCCTTGTTCCTGAATCTATTTATCCCTCCCTTCAGCCTGTAGGGAAAACAGCATTAACCCTATAGTGGATTATCATGGAGTGAGCACAACCGGGGCGAGACATACCGGCCGTCATAGATAACCCCGGTCACAGTCTCACAGTGCGTTTTGGACATCGGAGTGCCACACAATGTTTTACGTAAAATCTTTCATGTATTTATCTCAAAAAGTAACATACACCAGCTCTATCTCACTATTGGGTATGTGCCCTTAACATTTCCGCCATGAAAATTCATTTTGATGTCATTTTGGAAGGTTTTCTGGTGAGTCCGTAAAAATGGCGTAAAACTCGGACAAAATTGTTCACAGCTGTGACTTTTGAGTGATAAATGCTTCAAGGGGTCTTCCCAATGCTGTTGCCATGTCATTTGAGCACTCTTCTGAGACTTTTGTGACATTTTTAGGGTTTCTACATGCTGCCGGGGGTCATTTCATAAAAATACTCGGGTCTCCCATAGGATAACATTGGGCTCGCTGCTCGGGCCGAGTACACGAGTATCTTGGGATGCTCGGCCCGAGCCTCGAGCACCCGAGCTTTTTAGTACTCGCTCATCACTAGTCTGCAACCCTGTACAGATTATTCCTTTTCACCTGCCTTTACTTTGTACTTAATACAAGATTCTAGAAGAAAACTACAGCGTTTCTCCTTGTCTTCCTACAAGTCATCGTTTGGGCTGAGTTAACACTATCTGTGGAAGCCGGTAGAGTGAGTAAAATCATACAGTTATCTAAGGGACTGATAATTAGAGCGGTTGGATTCATTGCTACCAGGAAGAGACAGAATAGTCACTAAACCTAAAGTACCGGTATATAAGGTATTTTTTATCAAGAAAAAGATGCCAATTTCATGGGTTAAGATATTAAAAAGTGTTCTGCAATATTCATTAAGTCGTTTTCTACTTTTCCTATGATGAAGGTGCCCATTAATGGTCCAAGTATGCTTGTGTTCTTAATGGGGAAGAGATGCAAGTGTCAGAGTAGGTAATGCTGGATCATGGCAGCACATTTGCTAATTAGAGGGGCAATGAAAAGCTACTGTAAAGGAATGGATTGGCGCCAAGCAGTATATTGTCTTTATGAGGTGCCTGGAAGAGCCCTGAATGGCCTTTCAAACTATTGGACTCATTGATCAACGGTGAATTGATGATCTGGAGGTCAGAGCACCTTGTTCAATAGGGGAGTATTAGTAAGGCCGGGGCCACACAGGGGACTAATGCGATTCTCGCATGACACTCGGCTTACGCTGGCAGCACAGCAGGAGCCGAGTGTCACTGCGACTGAGGTCCGATCATGCGATCGGATCTCAGCTTCGGGGGGCGGGTCGGCGCTGAGGAGAGGAGGGCCAATGCTGCAGAGGGGCGGGCCGGCATGGAGGAGAGGGAGGGATTTATCTCCCTTTCTCCTCTGTAGCCGGCTATTTCCATTCTCGCCCTGCACTCGCGCTACACCGGTGTACTGCGAGTGCAGTGCGATTTTTCTCTCGCCCCATAGGTTTGAATGGGTGTGAGAAGAAAAAAGAACGCATTACAGTTGCAGCATGCTACAATTGTTTTATCGGTCCGATTAGGTCTGAGAAAATAATTGCTCATGGGTGATGACACATAGGCTAATATTGGTCCGAGTGTAATGCGATGTTTTATTGCATTCCACTCGCTTCGATTTTCATGCCGTGTGTTTAATGCCTAAGATGGAGTACCAAGTGAGTGACAACAACGGCACTGGGGAGCCCCTGCTCAGTGGTTTACTTTGTGTGCTTTTAGGGTATGGACAGTAGAGATGTGCCATTTTGATATTGCAAGACACGTTTTTCATGGACTGATAGATGGATGGTGGAAAAACTAATTTTTTACAGATGGTTCAGTGCACATTGGGAGTGCGGTCTGACTGTAAACAGGCAATTAAACCATCGCCGATAGGCAAATAAACTGCCGATTGACGGTTATTTTGTGCCATTGATTATCAGGAGTAATGTATAAGATACAGATAATTTGTCTGCTATATCTGATGGCACACAGCCCCAAAGAGAAGAGAATATGGGAAAACTAATATGAAAGGGTTCAATGATCTATTCCTATAATAGACAACGAATAATTCCTCTTGAGATGAGTGGGAGACAAAAAATATTTCCTTCCAATCTTAAGATGAGTGACAGCTTCATACTGGATGATAATGAATGAACAGCTGTTTACGCCTAATAAATTCTTCATCATCCTTACCATAATAAATTTAGCATTTCCTCTTGATTGCCTCTTCTTTCACCATGTACAGTCATGGGAAAAACTAAGTACACTCCCTCTGAATTTTATGGTTTATGGTATCATGAAATTACTAAAAAAAAAACATCTGGTCCTTGAAGGTCTTAAAATGAGGTAAATGCAACCTCAGATGAACATCAACTCATGACAAATGCATCTATGTTACCAGTATAATTTATTTAACAAGAACTAGTACACAAAGTAGAAGCAGTGTGCTGTAAATTAAGTACACCCCATGAATCAATAGCTTGTTTAGTAACAATGACTTGAAGTATTGGTTTTCTGTACGGACGAGTGGATCAGGCAAAATTCTAATTTGCCTCTTCGTGCAGATTTTCCCAGGAGATTTGATTTGTCGAAAAGTTATCTAATGTTCCTTGTGATGGTGTATGGTCTCTTCAGATCCCAGAGCAGAAAAAATGTACACATTTGATGTCAAACAATAAACAAATTCACTATACTCGCCTTACCACTCACCTTTTAGGCCCCGCCGCTCCTCACCATCACCTGTTTGTTCCTTGCAGCATTCACTTATCATAACTGTGATGTCACGCTAGGTACGGGGAAGTACCAAGCGCACGGCAGAAGGGAAGAGAAACTCTGTGTCTAGGGAGAAGGAAGATGGTGATCTCTGACCCATCCTACTGCTTGTTCCTGGGGTCCCTCACCACCCTAGATAGGTTCCAAACCTATGCACCAAGCCAGATACCTGACCCTAGCTATCCCTAGTGCTGGGCCCTAAATAGGGAATGGGTGGGATGAGCGCTTTGTTATCCCCACTAAAAAACCATAAAAGACATAAGAGGGACACACAGGGGGAAAAGCATGAACTACTTATCATTGGATGAATCAAGAAGGAGTTCAGCAGAGCTTCCAGCAATGGTACCACAGAGGAGAACAAGCCACCTGCTTGCCACCTCAGCTTGAATGAACTGAAAATATCACCAGCACAGTCCATAGCCAGGAAGGAGTAATTAAATACCAAGGGAATACTGATAATCAGTTGGGTGGAGGTTGAACTCCAGCTGGGTCCAAAAGGGAGAGAAATGAATCCAGTACGAAAGCTACCTATACCAACAAATGCTACAATCTTAGATTAAAGAGTCTTTAAATTTACCAAGTATGAAAATACCCAAGAAATAGACGTAATTGAAATGTATAAACATTTTTATACATACCTTTCCTGGGTCACGTGGGGTTTCTTCCCCTTCATCACTCCTCATACTCTGGTTCTTTCTTTTTGTTCATTTTCTATGTTATACCCTATGAATTTATTGAAAATAAAATGTTTATACATTTCAATTACGTCTATTTCTTGGGTATTTTCATACTTGGTAAATTTAAAGACTCTTTAATCTAAGATTGTAGCATTTTCTGAGTTGTTGCCTATTATATGTTACCTACGGTTCCTATATGCTTTATATTACTATACCAACAAATACTGACAGCAGGAACAATGGAAAGTCAGGGAGTATTTTGCGCAGCCAAACACTGTGACCTTCTACGATCCGAACACACATGACTGTCTGTCACCTGTGACACACCCATGACATGTGAGCTCTAAAATCCCCGGGTGTCTCGTGCTAAGCCAGGACATCTGGCTCTAATGAGGTTCTGCACAAGCGTGTGAAAGTTCATGATGTCATGACGCTACAATATTCGCATTAACCATGCGTGCACATGTGGAGAACTGTCATCAGAACTGGAAGTTCCAGCCTAGTGTGAGAGGACCCAGGATTTCAACATCAATGGCAGTGATCAGATGTGGCGAGAACCGGATGGGTGACCATGAGGAGCGAAGAGGCTGCAAAGATGGACATAAAGATTTTATTTAACTCCTTATCTTTTTGATGGTTGCCAGCAGCTGGCAGGTTACTGAATCTGTGCAAAAGTGAATTACAAAAAAAAAATCTCCATCTTGGCCAATACAGAATTTTGGAAAATTGAGCAGAATTCAAGTCCACTCTAATATATTCACTCATATATAGTTTTCTCTATGACTTTATCGGTCTCTCACAGTTGATATAAAGGGTTTGTGCTGATATGCTCTGGCCTTTGCCAAACATGACAGGACATTATGTTGAAACATCTCCGATTTGGTCTTGGCTGCCTAAAGGACATTATTCCAAAACTTGTTTAGTTTGTTCAGATGCAACTCTGCAAACTTTTAGCAGCATACCCTTTTAAGAAAGAAGGGGTCTTTCTCCTGTCAATCCTTAAAAACAAGCCTTGCTTGTTCAGACTTTTTCTAAATATGTTTTCATGAACTTGAAAATTTCCCATGGTAACTGATGCCTTTAGAGTCTGAGCGGCAGCTCTTGAGTTTTCTTGTAGCTTCCCTAAGCTTTGAACAGTCCAACCTTGGTCAATTTTCTGGGATGTCCACTGCGTTGAAGATTGTCAACTTTCTTGAATATTTTTTACTTGGAAAATTCTCTTTCACTGCACAATGAAGGACTCAAAATTGTTTGGAAATCGCGTTTATAACCCTTCCTAGATTGATAGGCACCAAAAAGCACCAGATGTTTTTAGTTACGACCTAATACGTGAAAACATAGAATTCAACGTTTTATCTCATATTTATATTTATCTGCCAATGAAGTCCACATACAGGGCAGTGATTTTAATATCACATGGTCTATATCTATCAAAATATTCTTAGAAAAGAAGGCTTTCAATATTTTGCATTATTTTCTCCAAATTTAGTCCAAGTTGTATTTTTGCCTAGGTGGACTATGTATCACCTACTGCTATTGTACTTTATTATCTTTTTTTTCGTTAACCCTTTTAACGTATCATAAAATTTTGATTATTTCCATTGTATAAATCGATGGTATATTGTTAGGATGTGTAAAATTGATGATGGAAGATCTAGCACAATCCAAAGAAAATTTGTTTCATATGAATACCGAAATCTTCTTAGATAAAAAAGATTCTTTATCGGTGCATGTTAAAAACAAGTGAAAACAAAAACAACTTACGCATTTCATTTGTCTATGATTAAGAGCGTTTTTTCGCTTGAAACGCGTAAGATGTTTTTATTTTCACTTGTTTTTTAACATGCACCAATAAAGAATCTTTTTATCTAAGAAGATTTCAGTATTCATATGAAAAAAAATTCTTTGGATTGTGCTGGACCTTCCATCATCCATTTTTCACAGTCAACTACCCGCAGACCGGTCCGAGGATCATTGTTCGTGCACTGCTTTCACTGCCTGATGGGAATGGTGAACTCCTGAATGGTGAGCTGCAAATATTTTTTTGTTTGTTTTTTCTTCAATATCGTTAGGATGTGCCATCACTTTATGATCAATGGCCCCTCGCAATCCTGAATATGAAGGGGCCATAACACTGGTGTAGCATAGTGGTGCACTTGCTAGAATTGGCCTCATGTGCATTAATTAGGTTGTTTATTAGTTGTGAACCTCCTCCTTAAATGCAACAGCGTCCAATGTACAATATAAATACAGTCATATGAAAAAGTTTTGGCACCCCTATTAATGTTAACCTTTTTTCTTTCTAACAATTTGGGTTTTTGCAACAGCTATTTCAGTTTCATATATCTAATAACTGATGGACTGAGTAATATTTCTGGATTGAAATGAGGTTTATTGTACTAACAGAAAATGTGCAATCCGCATTTAAACTAAATTTGACCGGTGCAAAAGTATGGGCACCCTTATCAATTTCTTGATTTGAACACTCCTAACTACTTTTTACTGACTTACTAAAGCACTAAATTGGTTTTGTAACCTCATTGAGCTTTGAATTTCATAGGCAGGTGTATCCAATCATGAGAAAAGGTATTTAAGGTGGCCACTTGCAAGTAGTTCTCCTATTTAAATCTCCTATGAAGAGTTGCATCATGGGCTCCTCAAAACAACTCTCAAATAATCTGAAAACAAAATTATTCAACACAGTTGTTCAGGGGAAGGATACAAAAAGTTGTCTCAGAGATTTAAACTGTCTGTTTCCACTGTGAGGAACATAGTAAGGAAATGGAAGAACACAGGTACAGTTCTTGTTAAGCCCAGAAGTGGCAGGCCAAGAAAAATATCAGAAATACAGAGAAGAAGAATGGTGAGAACAGTCAAGGACAATCCACAGACCACCTCCAAAGACCTGCAGCATCATCTTGCTGCAGATGGTGTCAATGTGCATCGGTCAACAATACAGCGCACGTTGCACAAGGAGAAGCTGTATGGGAGAGTGATGTGAAAGAAGCCACAAACAGAGTCGCCTGGGGCATGCAAAAGCACATTTGGACTAGCCAGTTACATTTTGGAAGAAGGTCCTGTGGACTGATGAAACAAAGATTGAGTTGTTTGGTCATACAAAAAGGCGTTATGCATGGAGGCAAAAAAACACGGCATTCCAAGAAAAGCACTTGCTACCCACAGTAAAATTTGGTGGAGGTTCCATCATGCTTTGGGGCTGTGTGGCCAATGCCGGCACCGGGAATCTTGTTAAAGTTAAGGGTCGCATGGATTCAACTCAGTATCAGCAGATTCTTGACAATAATGTGCAAGAATCAGTGACGAAGTTGAAGTTACGCAGGGGATGGATATTTCAGCAAGACAATGATCCAAAACACTGCTCCAAATCTACTCAGGCATTCATGCAGAGGAACAATTACAATGTTCTGTAATGGCCATCCCAGTCCCCAGACCTGAATATCATTGAACATATCTGTGGGATGATTTGAAGCGTGCTGTCCATGCTCGGCGACCATCAAACTTAACTGAACTGGAATTGTTTTGTAAACAGGAATGGTCAAATATACCTTCATCCAGGAACCAGGAACTCATTAAAAGCTACAGGAATCAACTAGAGGCTGTTAGTTTTGCAAAAGGAGGATCTACAAAATATTAATGTCGCTTTTATGTTGAGGTGCCCATACTTTTGCACCGGTCAAATTTTGTTTAAATGCGGATTGCACATTTTCTGTTAGTACAATAAACCTCATTTCAATCCAGAAATATTATTCAGTCCATCAGTTATTAGATATATGAAACTGAAATAGCTGTTGCAAAAACCCAAATTGTTATAAAGAAAAAAGGTTAACATTATTAGGGGTGCCCAAACTTTTTCATATGACTCTACCATATGTTCACTTCCCAGACCAGCTCCATCCTGCAAAGTTGATGCTCTGTCAGCACTTGCATGACTCTCTTACATCACATGGGCAGTGCAGCCTGTCACTGACTGCAGCGGTCAAGTGACATAAGAGTGTCATTCGATAGCCCTCAGACACAGCACCAATATTACTTGAACAGTGCTAGTCCATTAGATGAGATATTATTTTACGTTGGGCGTGCTTCCATTTAACAAGGGTTTGTCCAAGTAGTGATTCACCCCTGTAGGAGAATGGTGCAGGATACAGTTGCATAGCTGAGTTGCGGTGAATGCTTCTATACTTGGAGAACTTCATTTCCATTTAGATCGGCTGATGTTGGCCCATAAACGAGCACTGATTTGCCATATATAAGTCGAACAGTACATGTTTAATGGCCCGTTCATGTGGGCCACTGAAAACTCATGACAATAGAGCAATTGTTAATAAATTCATTCTGTCCCCATACAGCATCATGTTGTTAGCAGCACATTATTATTATTGTTATAGCGTTATTTATTCCATGGCGCTTTACAAGTGAAAAGGGTTATACATAATAAAAACAAGTACAACTATCATGAACAATACAAGACACAGACAAGTATAGGAGGAAAGAGGACCCTGCCCCCGAGGACTCACAGTCTACAGGAGGAGAGAGGTCCCTGCCCCAGAGGGCTCACAGTCTACAGGAGGAGAGAGAAGACCCTGCACCCCGATTACTCATAGTCTACAGGAGGAGAGAGGACCCTGCCTTTGAGGGCTTACAGTCTACAGGAGGAGAGAGGACCCTGCCCACAAGGGCTCCCAGTCTACAGGAGGAGAGAGGACCCTGCCCACAAAGGCTCACAGTCTAGAGTGGACGGGTGAGGATACAGTAGTTGAGGACAGAGCTGATCATGCAGTAGTAATGGACTGAGGGTTATTGCAGGTTGTAGGCTTGTTGCAAGAGGTGAGTCTGCAGGTTCCTTTTGAAGGTTTCCATGGCAGGTGAAAGTCTGATATGTTGGGACGCTCTAGAGTATGGGGGATGCATGGAAGAAATCTTGTATTCGATTGTGGATAAAGGACTAAAGAGAGGAGTAGAGAAGGAGATATTCTGAGGATTGGAAGTTACGTGTAGGTAGGTACCAGGAGACTAGGTCACAAATATACTGTATGGAGGAGACAGGTTGTGGATGGCTTTGTATTTCATGGTTAGGGTTTTGAACTGGAGACTTTGGGCAATAGGAAACCAGTGAAAGGATTGGCAGAGAAGAGAGGTCAGGGAGTAGCGGGGGGACAGGTGTATTAGTCAGGCACCATAGTTTAGAATAGATGAAAAGGGTTGCAGTAGTCCAGGTGGGAGATAATAAGGGCATGCACTAGTGTTTTTGCAGAATCTTGGTTAAAGAATGTATGGATCCGGGAAATATTTTTGAGTTGGAGTCGCTTGGATATGTGACTTGAAGGACAGAGCAGAGTCAGGGGTTACTCCTAGGTATTGCGCACGTGGGACTGCGGAGAATGATCAGCCATTGACTCTGATGGATAGGTCTGTTGGGGGGGTTGAGTGAGATGGGGGAAAGATGATTAATTTTGTTTTGTCCACGTTAACCTTTAGACAACCGCCATATATAAGGGCCATCATGTTTACACGGGCCGGTAAAAATGAATGAGCATTCTTGCGAAAATTCATTCGACGTGTCCAAAAAAGCCTTTATAAGTGAACACAATGCAAATCCACCAGCTCCTTCAATTTTTGTGTTGACTGCACTCCTAAAGGTCAGGCTCTTATTAATTTATTAGTTTGGAATACCCTTTAATAAGTTACTGGTTTCTTCTTAAGTACCAGAAGAGCCACTGGGCCTCCTCAAGTACCAACTAAGACAAAGTGCTACCTCTGCACCAGCTCTGCCCCTTCTGCGTTGCCCGCCACAGGCTCTAAACAGCGGCAAGACGCCAAAGCACTAACTGTTCTCATTTAGTTAAAGGGTAATTCAACTTTTTTTTTTTTTTTTACAATTTTGTCCACCATGGAAAGTTCTGAAACTTTGCAAAACACTTTATTATAGGACTTCTCTTCATTTCTGAAAATATAATTGCATTTAAGTGGCTTCCAAACCCCTGCTTTACCCAAGTCTATTTGCCTACCTTCAGCTACATTAATATCAGAATGTTCTCATTTGGAGTACAGATGACGGCAGTGATAAGTCAGCACAGCACCTGTGTCTCACTAGCTACTGCCGAAGAGGAGACACGCTGACTCATCACAGCCATCATCTGTACTCCAAATGAACATGTTCTGCTATCAGTGTGGGAAAACTGGGAAAAAGCAAGGGTTTGCAAGCCGCTAACATGTTTTTCGACAGTTATAAAAACAAATTCCCCAATAAAGTGATTTGCAAAGTTTCATAACTCTCCATACTGAAGAAAATGATATAAAATTGATTAGTTACTCTTTAACCAAGGTGTGTAAAAGTCTACTGAACTTCTTTGTGCTGTTTTTACATCTTGTCATGAAGTGTAACCTTATTTCTTTGACTTTGATACTTTGCCTCATGTTCCTTACGGCTCTTGTTCGCACTGTTACGCCACATGTAGTCATTCTACTATGATAGCCTGTTAGCAGAATGACACTTCAAAAGCTCCAGTTTTCACTATCTGTCTCAAAGTTGACTTCCGATCTATACTTCTCCACCAACCATTTACTTAACTGAATCAACATTACCGATACAGCTCCTTTCAAAACCAGTCACTGGAACGGACATGAATACACAGCCTTGTTCTTTTGCATTCATTAGTCACAAGACACGGCTAAAAACTTGGTGCAGGTAATTGATAAGACACTTCGGCTTCAGGTCGACTTCTCATTTTAGAACGTAAAGATAGATGACACTTACATCCATATGGACTTCAGGGTTAATAACACATTCTGCTGGAATGAAAGCGTAACAATCCTTCACACAATAGGGGTATTAAGAGTAAAGGGGGCGTTACACGCTGCGATATCGGTAACGATATATCGTCGGGGTCACGTCATTAGTGACGCACATCCGGCGCCGTTACCGATATCATAGCATGTAACGCAAATGAGCGACGATCAACGAGCACAAACACGTCAAAAATCGTAGCTCGTTGTCACGTCGCTCATTTCCTTAATATCGCTGCAGTGACAGGTACGATGTAGTTTGTCGTTCCTGTGGAAGCACACATCGCTGTGTGTGACACAGGTGGAACGACAAACATCTCCTTACCTGCCTCCACCGGAAAAGGAGGAAGGAAGGAGTTGGGTGGCATGTTCCGGCCGCTCATCTCCTCCCCTCCTTTTCTATTGGGCGGCGGTTCAGTGACGCTGCTGTAACATCGCTGTGACGCTGAAAGAACCGCCCCACTTAGAAAGTAGGCGGATCGCCGGTCACAGCGACGTCGCAGAGCAGGTATGTGCGTGTGACGCTGCCGTAACGATAATGTTCGCTACGGCAGCGATCACCACATATCGGCCGTACGATGGGGGCGGGTGCTATCGCGCTCCGCATCGCTAGCATCGGCCAAACATCCAACTCTCGATTGAACTATGTCTTACTACTGGGATCCATGGTTTATCTAAAAACGTAGGACAAAGGATGAAGAGGTATTGGGGTACTGATGATATTAGTGAACCACTGGTACAATTAATATTTTTATATTAATTGGTGAAAAAAGTAGCTAATTTTAATTATGAGTATAATGACGCAGGATTAAAGTCACCAGCAGAAGAACCTTGTGCGCTGTGGTCACCAGAGGTGACAAACCTGGAGGCAAGAGGTGAATGGAATATTATGGTCTGGAATATAAATTAATTTTATTGCCTGAATTTTAAGATTTGACTTTTGAGTTGGGTTTTGGTCTACGGTCTAAATAAATGTTGTATGTGAATTCATTTTTGTGTCTGGTTTAGCTTCTGGGTCTGTTTGAGAGCCAAATTAAATCTGTAGTCTGGAAAAGGGTTGAGGTTGATTTCAAGTGTGGAAAGAAGTTCAAATTTATGTTGTGGTCTTAACTGGGAGTTATAACAGTTTTGGATATGAATTTATTAAAGGAAATCTGTCAGCATGTTTTTGCTATGTAATCTGAGAACAGCAAGATGCAGGGGAAGAGATCCTGATTCCAGTAATGTATCAGTTACTGCGTTGCGTGGTGAAGTTTTGATAGAATTCATATTTCTCTTCTGTAGATATAGCATTGCTCAAAATATAATCCCACCCACATCACTGATTGACAGCTTCCTCTGTACACTGTACATTGTCAGCAAGCTGCCAAGCAGAATTGGGGCCGGAGTTACACTGATTAACTTGACTGTCTGGCATTGAACAGCTAGTCCTTAAGGTATAATGTACTACTGATAAAACTATGACTTTCACAAGATCTCCTCTCCTCTTATCTTTTCCTCCCGCAATCGCATACAAGATTTCTCCCGTGCCTCCCCCATACTCTGGAATTCTCTGCCCCGACATATCAGACTTTCACCTGTCGTTGAAACCTTCAAAAGGAACCTGAAGGACTAGCATTTCCAACAAGCCTAAAACCTGCAGTAACCCTCAGTCCACTGTACACTGTATGACCGGTTCTACCCTCACTTACTGAATCCTAATCCATCCCTTATAGACTGGTCCTCTCTCCTCCTGTAGACTGTGAGCCCTCGGGGGCAGGGTCCTCTCTCCTCCTGTAGACTGTAAGCCTTCGGGGGCAGGGTCCTCTCTCCTCCTGTAGACTGTGAGCCTTCGGGGGCAGGGTCCTCTCTCCTCCTGTAGACTGTGAGCCCTTGCAGGCAGGGTCCTCTCTCCTTCTATAGACTGTGAGCCTTCACAGGCAGGGTTCTTTCTCCTTTGGTAGACTGTGAGCCCTCAGAGGCAGGGTCCTCTCTCCTCCTGTACACTGTGAGCCCTTGCGGGCAGGGTCCTCTCTCCTTTTGTATACTGTGAGCCTTTGCAGGCAGGGTCCTTACTCCTTTTGTAGACTGTGAGCCCTTGTGGGCAGGGTCCTCTCTCCTTCTGTAGACTGTGAGCCTTTGCAGGCAGGGTCCTTACTCCTTTTGTAGACTGTGAGCCCTCGGGGGCAGGGTCCTCTCTCCTCCTGTAGACTGTGAGCCCTCACGGGCAGGGTCCTCTCTCCTCCTGTACCAATCTGTGCCTTGTATTGTTCATGATTATTGTACTTGTACCTACTGTGTACCCCTTATCACATGTAAGGCACCATGGAATAAATGGTGCTATAATAATAAATAATAATAAAGTAGGAAAACTTGTAATTGCTCGGAAATTACAAGTCAAGGAGAGTGAGCGATCCCTGCTGACCATTTGTGACTCCATTCTACAGAAGTGAGAGAGAGGACCCTGCTGACCCTAAGAGCTTACACTATACAGGAGAGAGAGAGGACCCTATTGACCATATGAGCTTACACTTTACATAACAGAGGACCCCGTTGACCATAAAAGTATACACTCTACAGGAGATAGAGCAAGAGAATCCTGTTGACCATAAGAACTTACACTATACAAGAGATAGAGCATCCTGTTGACCATAAGAGCTTACACTCTACAGGAGAGAGAGAGGACCCTGATGACAATAAGCGCTAACACTCTACAGGAAGATAGCAAGAGGATCCTGCTGACTACAAGAGCTTATACTCTATAGATGAGCGAGAGGAACCCGCTGACCATAAGAGCTTACCCTACAGATGAGAGACTACCCAATCACTCTGGAGATAGAAAACTACTCTGCTGCACAAACTGCTCCACTGGTAACTGCCAATTTCTGATGACCCAGGGAGTAACCACCACTGTACAAGTTATGATAATCCTCTAGATGTCATATCTGCAGGGCATTATGAGGGCATTATGGGGAAGCCCATGCAAAAAGATATTCACCGGCTCTCTGACACTGCAGTAATGTAGAAAATGATGATGGGCAAAACATTTTTTTGCACATTCATTGAATCTCAAAGTAGTTGAATTCGTATGACACTGCAAGGAAATTCGACTCAAACTTGATCTTCTGCAGAATTATAAGCTCATCTCCAGCCACTACCAGACACCTCTCAACTGAGAACAAAGATCTGGCATTGAAATTCAACTTGAACAAAGATTCTTTCCACCAGACATCATCTATTGGGGAAAGTCAAGAGGTCTCCATACATAGCAAAGAGTCAATCGGTTCCAACAGAGTTAAGGATTTGTCTAACTTTTCACTAATATGTATGGCCACCTTAAGAGGAATTTCTGCTCGGAGAGTTACGTGGCACCTGTATCACTGCTGATCACCATACAATTGGAGGACTTTTTAGATTGTTGAATGTGCCAATATTATTTGCAGATGAGGGGGAATTTACCATAGATCCTGTGCTGGTAGCGTGAACCTGAACAGAACTTCTTTTCCAAATGGACCACCCCACTTCGACAATTATGAGAAGGGGAAAGCTGCCCATGGGCCAAACAACCCTTTTGTTACACAATAAGTTGTTCTTGAACCTTTTCCCAGATCTTGTGGTATATGTGTCTTTAAATCCTCATTAGGCATACCTTTGACCTTAAGTACAAAAGAAGATTAACTCTTTCCTTCCATGTTTTCCCACAGAATTACCTATAATGAGTTCCTAAAACAGGTTACAAGTAAAATATATCTTTGTACCGTGTTAGCCAGTAGAGATAAAAAAATTGTTTAAAAGAACAGAGAGTCCTCAGTGGTTGATACCTTTTAATGGCTAACTGAAAAGATGGTAATAATTGCAAGCTTTCGAGACTACTCAGGTCTCTTCATCAGGCATGGTATAACACAAAATCTGAAGAGTCACGTATTTATACACAACAGGACTTAGAATAGTGCAGTAAAAAAAAAAAAAAAAAAAAAAAAAAAAAAAAAAAGAACAAGTTATATGAAACAGAACTATCTCTATGGCAGGGGGACAAGCTGTTCTAGCCATAAATACTGCTGCAGTTCAGTGTGAAAGTTTTATTGTCCTTTGATAAGGGTCTGGTCCAGGGCTGTGACACGCTCTCGGATGGTCAGAGGAGCACATCTTTTAACTGATGTAAAAAGACATGAATCCATGAGACACATTCATTCCTTCTCTGAATGTGTCAAAGGTCATCATAAGTTTGTACTCCCATAGTCTCCTGTCTCTCTGGGACTTGAAGTTTCCTTTCAATACCAGCAATTTCATGTCCATGATGCTGTGGTCTGGGTTACAAAAATGTTTGGCCACAGGTAGATCCATCCTTTTTTCTCTAATTGTGTGGCGGTGAGAATTCATCCTTGTCCTGAGCTGTTGTCCTGTCTCCCCTACATACAGACCCCCAGTTGGACATTTGGTACATATAATTAAGTACACCACATTGGTTGTGGTGCAGCTGAACGTACCTGGGATCTTGTAGTCCTGATGTGATCTGGGAATCTTTATCTTGTCCGTTGTCAATATTAATGGACAGGTCTTGCATTTTTTCTGGTTGCAGGGAAATGTTCCTGTTGGTGTTGGAGAGGACAGGGAGCTTCTGACAATGATGCTTCTTAGATTTGGGGGCTGTCTAAAACACAGAAAACACAGAAAAACAAAGATGTGTTTTAGACAGCCCCCAAATCTAAGAAGCATCATTGTCAGAAGCTCCCTGTCCTCTCCAACACCAACAGGAACATTTCCCTGCAACCAGAAAAAATGCAAGACCTGTCCATTAATATTGACAACGGACAAGATAAAGATTCCCAGATCACATCAGGACTACAAGATCCCAGGTACGTTCAGCTGCACCACAACCAATGTGGTGTACTTAATTATATGTACCAAATGTCCAACTGGGGGTCTGTATGTAGGGGAGACAGGACAACAGCTCAGGACAAGGATGAATTCTCACCGCCACACAATTAGAGAAAAAAGGATGGATCTACCTGTGGCCAAACATTTTTGTAACCCAGACCACAGCATCATGGACATGAAATTGCTGGTATTGAAAGGAAACTTCAAGTCCCAGAGAGACAGGAGACTATGGGAGTACAAACTTATGATGACCTTTGACACATTCAGAGAAGGAATGAATGTGTCTCATGGATTCATGTCTTTTTACATCAGTTAAAAGATGTGCTCCTCTGACCATCCGAGAGCGTGTCACAGCCCTGGACCAGACCCTTATCAAAGGACAATAAAACTTTCACACTGAACTGCAGCAGTATTTATGGCTAGAACAGCTTGTCCCCCTGCCATAGAGATAGTTCTGTTTCATATAACTTGTTCTTTTTTTTTTTTTTTTTTTTTTTTACTGCACTATTCTAAGTCCTGTTGTGTATAAATACGTGACTCTTCAGATTTTGTGTTATACCATGCCTGATGAAGAGACCTGAGTAGTCTCGAAAGCTTGCAATTATTACCATCTTTTCAGTTAGCCATTAAAAGGTATCAACCACTGAGGACTCTCTGTTCTTTTAAACAATTTTTTTAAAACAGGTTATACAAACAAGCGATCATTGTTGTAAAAGGGATCTGGCAGCTAAAGCCGGAGAATGCCTGAAACCTTCTCAGTTCCCAGTGGAATGCATCTCCGTTCACTTTTCGTGCCTTCACAAAGCCTCAAAGGATCACCACGAAAAATGTTTCTCTATCCAGAGATTCTTTTGCTGATATGAACTCCTTGCATCAAACGAAAGGAAGAAAAACAACGTTTTCCTAATTCTCTGGGCTCTTGTGCTTTTTGGGAGATTTTTTTAGCGTTATTTATTGATGTTCTATATGTTCATGCCTGAAGGAAGTGAATGAATTGTATTTACTACTTTTAAATAAGTCACTTTAATAAAAAAAACAAACCTATAAGACCCAGTGGCCCTATGCTAAAGCCGTTCTGATAAGGGGCCCAATATTAAAGGGAACCTGTTAGGTGCAATATGCACCTAGAACCATGAGCAGTTCTGGGTGCATATTACTAATCCCTGCCTAACCGTCCCTGTATCTAGTAGGTAGCATACATAAAGAGATCTTTAGAAAAAGTATTTCTAAAGATCTTGTATCATATGCTAATGAGGCCAGTGACTAGTAGCAAGGGCGTTCCTTCCCCAGACTAGTCCGCCCTCTTAGCATGGTAGTATGCTCACAGGGGCGTGCTAACATGCTACACAATGCAGCATCACCAGCGGTGACATGCGTACCTGTGTCCACCGTTTCCGCTGTTCAGAAATCCCTGGCACTTCCAGTCATGTGTACTATGAAGCCAGGTGTACGTGTCCCGACTTCAGCAAGGTCTAGTGTGCATGACCGGTAGTGCCGGGGACATCTGAACAGCGAAGACAATGGACACTGGTACGCACATCACCGCTGGTGATTCTGCATTGTGTAGCATGTTAGCACCCCCTGTGGGCATACTACTATGCAAGAGGGCGGACTATTCGGGGGAAATAACGCCCTTGCGACTAGTTTTTGGCCTCATTAGCATATGATACAAGATCTTTAGAAATGCATGACCGGTAGTGTCGGGGACTTCTGAACAGTGGAGACAATGGACACTGGTACACACGTCACCTTTGGTGATTCTGCATTGTGTAACATGTTAGCACACCCCTGTGGGCATACTACCATGCAAGAGGGTGGACTAGTCTGGGGAAATAGCGCCCTTGCGACTAGTCAGTGACCTCATTAGCATATTATAACACAATACTTTTTCTAAAGATCTGTTTAGCTATGCTACTAGATACAGGGGCAGTTAGGCAGGGTTTAGCAATATGCACCCAGAACTGCTTGTGGTTCTGGGTGCATATTAGACCTGACAGTTTCCCTTTAATGACTTCTCAATCAGGGTCCATGGACAAGCTGTCTTCATGCTAAAGGCCTTTTTTTATCATTTGCTATACTTTTTTATATACTCCTATACTTTGCTCTACATTTTTACCCTTTGTCAAATGAGCCACCCCACCAAAAAAAGTAAAAACAAAATCCCCCGCTCTTCCTGTACTTTTCATGTGCATGATCTTCATGTTCTATTTTTAACATGACATCACCAAATATATAATTTCTTTTCTGTGAAATCACCATGTGCTTCTTGCCTGCTCTGTGATGTCACTTTGTGCATTATGCCTTTACATTGACTTCCCCATTTGTGCATACTGTATTCTGTATCCTGTGACATCACTATTCATTTTCCGTGACATCACTAAGATATTTATCCTTATCAATGCTTGGTTTATTATTGTACTGTCACATCACTTTGTGTTTCATACATGGGTTTCATGGGTGGATGTCTACTAGGGTTAGGCGTCCATTAATTTGACCAGTATGTCCATTGTTTGATGTTTTCACATTTTTCCATTTTTCTCACCATAAAAAAAATGAGACTCTATCTCTCCCCTAATGCTTCACCCAAAAAAATTATATATGGGTCAATGTGTAGAATTCTACTTTGCACTATTTGCCATGAGTCAAACTTACTCCAATGTACTAAAAGCAAACGTTTACTAAAGCTTTATAATTGTATAACTGATATATATCATATTTTTTCTTTAGCCTGATTTTACTTGTAAGTTATTCTCTCCCCCACCTCAGGATTCGGCATTTGGATCTCAATAGCTTTAATCTGGTCTTCATTGAGTGTGTTTAATATATCCCTATATAGTTAAGATTAGAGATGAGCGAACCCTAACTGTAAAGTTCGGGGGTTGTATCAAACATGGACTTTTAATAAAACTCGGTGTCCAAGTTTGGAGTTCGGACGCTGTACGTATCCAACCACTGGATCAAGCATCAGGATGCTCCAGTACGCTCAATGCTCGGCCCAGTGGGAGCCACTTGAAGTCTCTGAATGGCTCTTAATGGGTATAAAAATAACATTTTTGGATGTAGTGTGTCCAAACCATCCCCCGCCATCCCTCCCTCAGATATGCTATTTATGGTTGGCTCTATGTAGTCAGACAGCCAAATTACCCAATCATTGACTTCCAATCGGGTTGAGGTTCCATAATCAAGTTCAAGTCAAGTCCAGCTGAACCCGGCGAACTCCAACTTGCACGGGTCCGCTCATCTTTAACTACCACACATAACAGCAGCTGCTATTGGGCCCCTGAAGTGAGAGAACTCATTCTAGGTTGGTGCTGTTCACATTTCAATAGGCAAACAAAACCTGTACAGAAGCTTCGTCTCCATAGGTGGTACAAGTCATTTGGTTATTGATAAGTGTGCTAGTGTCAGCCAGCTGCTAAAAAGTAACTTTATATTTCCAATGTAGACGGCTAACTTCTATGTAAGACCAATGAGAGTCACATTCAGCTGTTAACTGAAGTTTTTCATGACTTGAACAATAAAGGGCTGTATACTTGGTGGTTGTCGCTTGAGTTATTGATGAAAAGTCTATATTTTGGTAATAGTCCATGTGAATTAGTAGCCTGCAGTAAGGAGGGGGTTAAAGCAATCATCCAGTAAAGAGCCCCCTCAGCCCTTGTTTTTGTATGTGTGTCAGCATGTATGCTACCTGACACCATGACTTGGTGAAGTCTTGACCATCCTTGCAGCACCCAGACATGCAGTGATCAGGGCTCTATCTGCCTTTGTGGTGATTAGTTAATCTGCTGTTGAAAGCATGTTTGTTTGCCTTTTTGGTTCTAGTAGCTCTATCGGTGTTAACCTTTAACCCCAGCTTTAGTCTTTTATTCTCGGAGACACACACAAACAAAAACAATTGTGCTGTGGCTTGTAATCAGAACTCTCCACAAAGGTCCCACAGTCACAACACCGCAGTGAGAGTCCACCATTGTTTGCTGGCTTGTATTATTTGTTGGGATAGCTTGTTACAGTGAAAGTTGACTCTGTCCAAGATTGGTCAAAATTACCTATTTTTCTGCATGACTTGCACAGATACTAGATATGAGAGGATCAGACAAAATTAGAATTTTGCCTTCTAGCATGTTTGACCAGGAAATTCGAATCATGGAGATGTTATTCTCCATGAGTTTGATGTCCTTTATTATGCCCTTGGGTCTCTAGGACTCCAGAGCATAATAAACGTAATATCTAAAAAAATAGCAAAAAATCCTTATAATTACCTTACTGCTCACCTCTTTGATCCTCACTGTCACCCGCCCGTTTTTCATCATGTTTTCAGATCCCTGCTTCTCACACTAAAATTTGCGGGCCTCTAACATTGAGCTGGAACTTCCAGCATTGATGAGGCCTAAGTGCGTTTTGCACGAATGCACGAAAGGTAACAACCTCTTGATGGAAGTCCTGGCTCAGTCTGAAAGGCTGGGCAATTTCAATTTGGGTGGCAGTGATCAGAAGCTGTGAGAAGGACCAGACGGGTGATGGTGAGGAGCATTGGGGCCAGAGAATTGAGCGGTAAGGAATATGGAAGTCCTAGCTCAGTCTGAAAAGCAGGGGAATTTCAGCTTGGGTGGCAGAGATCAGAAGATGAGACAAGGACTGGAAAAGTGATGGTGAGGAGCAGGGGATAAGCTGAATATAAGGATTTTTCATTTTCTTATTAACATTCTAATTAAATCTCATGGTTCAGAAAAATGGATTCATTTTGTTGAATCCTCGCGAAAGACAATCACTAAAAATCTGCATTTTGGCATATATATTTTTTTGTAAAATTTGAGTAGAATTCACTGTCATTTATTCGCTCATCTTTAATAGTTACACCTCATCACAGGGTTTTCCTACAAGTTGACACTAAACATGAGAGGCAATGTCCAAAGATGTTTTGATGGTGAACTTCCTTCGAGTTTTGGCAGCAATTAAGGAATAGAGCTGCATGGAGATTGTCAAGGTGTCTACCCGGAACGGTCACAGGCAATTTGTGACTTGAAAACCCAACATTGACGTTAAGGCTTCTTCTTGGTATTGTGTTGGGGAAACTGTTTTTTCCATTCCCATGTCATAGACATTTTCATCAATTTTCAAGTTATCAAATTGCATCAAATTTTGAGTGTAATCAACCACTTACCAGTGAGGAAAATATTTTTGGGCTGAATCCATTTGGTTGAAGTCATGTTGCCTTGTGAACTTACTCTACCATGAAAGTTATAATAAGATAGTTGGAGTAGCTGACGTATTATTTTCGTCATTTTATCCATATTGTGAGATTTTTTCCATTTTTAATAATAACAGTTTCAATATTTATATTGTTCGTTCAAAACCAGCATCACACCTGTCTACGGGATGTCTACAGTGTTATCGCTCAGCCACATTGACTTCAGTGAAACTCAACTCAACCATACTGAAGTGTGACGCTGTTTATGGAAAATGGTTGTGGTGATATCACAAGAAAAGATCAGGGAGTAATCTCCTATCCTTCTATATACAGACGTAAAGGGGTTATAAAGGTCTATATAAATAAATGATCACACAACACCATAACCAGGAGCGGCACGTAGCTGCTTTTCGCTCGTGTCCTGCTGCTCCATTGTAGGTCTTCTGCACTTCAGATACAAAGATAGCAGAGTGCAGCACTGTTTCTGACTTTCTTCGTCAGTGCTATAGACTTGAAAATAAAGTAGCAGGACTCACTTTACACTAAACTCTTCCTAACCACAGTCTTGTAGTTTGGGGAGAACCAAGGTGTAATGTTGGGATCCCCCCAATCTAACAATAGTCACCTATCAAGTAGACCAGACTTTTCTACTTATAACAGCCTTCAGCTTGATCTCGAGCCATGGCGACTTGATGGATGAACGCTGTTTGGGAATATTGATCTTGTGCAGCTTAGACAGGTCCACCAGGCTCTTCTCCGCCATTATCTTGATAGTATCAAGCCATCAGGTTGCTTCTCTTCCTCTTTGCCTTGTTCCATCTATTTTACAGACCATAATGTCTTTCCCCAGTGATTGCTCTCTTCTTATGATGTGTCCAAAGTAGTCAAGTCGTAGCTTGGTGATTCTTGTTTCAAGTGACATGTCTGGCTTAATTTGTTCCAATATTGACTTGTTTATCCAGACCAGAACACCCCTTTATAAGAAATCTGTTATCAGGCTTTTGCTCATACGTGTGATAACAGCGTGATATAAGGACAGTGACCTATATTCCAGTGATGTTTCACTTACTGGGCTGATTGCTGTAGTTTTAATAAAAGTTTTAAGAGCTTTACCTGCTGCAAATTTACCAGTATGCTGAATACTGACCTCTGTATAACCCCGCCCTCACCACTTACTACTAGCTTTTTGTGTACACTGTGCATAGGCAAAAAGCTGACAACCAGTGGTAGGGGGTGGAGTTAAACAAAGCTCACGCATATAGAGGATTACATGGTAGCAGGTTTACTAGTCCTGTAGTGATAATCTCTTGCTAATAAATCATTGTTAAAACAGTGATTTTTTGAAAACTAACTTAAGACGCTTAATAAGTGATACATTGCTGGACTCAGGGTCTCCGTCTCTACATTAGGCTGCTCTCTGCTTAGGTGGCAGAAACCTGGTGACAGATTCCCTCTCAGACTCTTTTATATGAAACAATAATTGGATAAATGAGTATTTTTAAGTATTTTCACTCCCTATCATAGACGCGATCAGCCGACTTAAGGGGGCTTTACATGCAGCGATATCGCTGGTGAAAGCATCCTCCCCCGTCAGTTGTGTGTCATGGGCAAATCGCTGCCCGTGGCGCACATAATCGTTAGGAGCCGTCACACACACTTACCTGCCTAGCGACGTCGCTGTTGCTGGCAAACCGCCTCCTTTCTAAGGGGGCGGTTCGTGCGGCGTCAAACCGACGTCACTAAGCAGCCGCCCAATAGAAGCGGAAGGGCGGAGATGAGCGGCCGTAACACCCCGCCCACCTCCTTCCTTCCTCATTGCCGGTGGCCGCAGGTAAGCTGCAGTTCATCATTCCCGAGGTGTTACACATAGCGATGTGTGCTGCCTCGGGAACGACGAACAACCTCCGTCCTGCAACAATCAACGATTTTTTGAAAATGAACGACGTGTCAACGATCAACGATAAGTTGAGTATTTTTGATCGTTAACGGCTGTTCGTTGGTGTCAAACGCAACGACGTCGCTAACTATTTCGGATGTGCGTCATGGAATCCTTGACCCCAGCGATATATCGTTAATACGTTGTTGCGTGTAACGGGGCCTTTACAAGCAAGTGATCACAAAACTTTTAAGAAGGTTGTGTGCTAATGTCGCGGGCGGGGAGGAGGGTGACGGCACCGCGCTCACCCCTCTGCTCGGGTCCGGCTGCTGCTGCTCAGTGGTGGCTCGAGTGGTGGGCTGGATCCCGGGGGCTCTCGAGCGGCACTCCTCGCCCGTGAGTGAAAGGGGTTTGGGTTTTGGGATATAGTCTATGGTCCGTGACGCCACCCATGGTTGTGGTGATTTGTTAGCACCACCGCTGCTCGATATGGGGATCCCGGGAGTGGTGACGTGGAGCAGCTAGTTGTTGCGTTGCCCCTCCGTGGGTAGGGGTTGGTGATCCCGGGGCCCAGTGAGGAGGTGGGAGATGCAGGGCCTGGTGGGCGCAGGGATGCGGGTGCAGCGCTGTGCCTTGCGGCACTGTGGTACTCACTCAGCCTGAGACGGTGACACAGTTCTTGGTAAAACACACGGCTGGAAAGACGGTTCCCACGGACGGCTGCACTTGCTCTCCCAGTAGGTAACGGTGATGTCCCTTTGACCTGCACCTATTGTCTCTATGTTGGTAGCGATGGGTTCCCACCGGTAACCCGCTCCCCGGCTTGGATATGGGCCGGAGGAGCCCTACTTTGCCTGCAGACGCTGGCCCCGAGGAACTGGTGCCCTGGCGGTGGCGGTGTTCCTCCTTAATGGTTGGACTTTTGCCTTCAATCGGGACTTGGTTGTTTGGAGACAGACGTCCCCTTCACTGACGGATTTGGCAAATTATGGCGACTCCTAGCCTTGCCGGGGTCCGAGAGGCCCCTGCCCTGGTGCTGACTGTCCTTCGTATACTGCTCCAGACCGCCGGGCCACTACCCGTCCGCGGTCCTTCCAGCAACCTCCGAGCAGTCCCCCTCCAGACAATCACCGCTGTTGCTGACCTTGCTGACACTGTCCTGCACTTAGCCGGACCAACTTCAGGCCTTTCTACTCTCACTTTTACTCTTTTCTTCTTTGCTCCACTACTACTTCACGTTCACTTCCCTTACTCAGCTCTTACTGTTTTACTCCTTTACTCAAGCTCCCCCTGAGCTAATCTGCCTGAGCTAAACTCTGTTCTTTCCACTTCTCCCTCCAAACTCTAACTGCCTGGTTCTTCCCGCCTCCAGGGCTGTGTACTCCTCGGTGGGCGGAGCCAACCGACTGGCCCACCCCCTGGTGTGAACATCAGCACCTGGAGGAAGGCAACAAGGATTTTAGTAGCCTTGGTGTTCCTAACTGGGATGTAGGGTGTGGTGGTGTGATGACCTGTGACCCCTGGCTTGCCCAGGGCGTCACATTCCCCCTTAGCAAAATGCAGACCATCCGCGGGCTGCCCGTCCAACACCGGTTTTATTTTCTGTAAATGTATAAAAGTAAACGGTAACATATATATAAATCATGGCATCATCCCACAGCGGGAGGTTCATTTCTTAAACGTTACTAAACGGTTTTACGGGTACGGTTTCCGCTCTCTCCCACCCAAGCAACCTGGCCCTGATGCTGCCCCTAAAGCCCAGGCAGCACCCCTTGACCCAAGTCCAGCACCAGTTACCCGAGCGGGATCTGTCCTTCCCCTCCAGAGGGTAGCCACCGGTTCCTGTGGTGGCTGGGCCCCAGCCTGCTCTGCTGGGGGCCCTCCCTCCAACCTGCCTCTCCGGAGGCGGCAATGCGGAAACGGTACGGTAAACCAACTTATTTACAAGCCACTTAACGTTTGTGGTTGCCCTGCAAGTTCACGGGCCTGTCCATGGATAGTTCCCATGCTAACTTTTTAAACGGTCCCCACGGGGACAACGGTGCTGGCTCCGGCCGGTTCAATCATTGTTAGACAATCTGGTGAAGTACACGGTAATCATTTCACTTATCATTTTTCAAACTTTCAAACAAACACAACTGACTTACTGATCCCCCTCTTTAAAGGACGGTCTCCCTGTACCTAAGTGGGGGTCTAACTAGGTTGGAGCGGGTGGACCTCCGGGGTCCGGTGTCAGTAGGACTGGGCAGTGGGGTAGAGGGAACAACCGGTTCCTCCTCCCTGCTATCATGTGGGGTAGGCGGAGGCATAGGGGAGCTGGGCACAGGTTCATCCCTGGGCACTGGCACTGGTTCTGGTTCACGGTTGACCGCTTCCACCACTTCTTCATCCACAGGTTGTGGGAACAGTATCACTGGAAGAATCACCGCACCGTTCTGTGTAGGCCAGTTTGCTGGGAAGTCACCCATCACAGTGTGGATCACCTCTTCTGCCTTCTCCACTGGTGGAGGAACTGGTACTTCAGCCATCGCCCTCAATGCTGGTGGGCACCTTTTCAAATGGTCCCGGGAAACTGTGGCCAAAGTGCCTCCTTGGTCACGACTAATTTGGTAGGCCTTCCCATCTTCCCATCCGGTGGGCTGTATGACGTACGGGTTCTGTTCCCATTGGTCATCCAGCTTGTGGGTTTTCCTCTTCCGCTTCAGGACGACATCCCCGGGCTGGAAAGGGCCAGCAGACGCCTTTTGGTTAAAGCGCTGCTCCTGCAGTTCTCGAATCCGACTCAAGTTCTTCTCGACATATTCTTGAATCTGCCGGTATTGTGCTCTCCGCCGAGTTTCCCATTCAGCTGTGGAAGGGAGGGCTTCCGGGGCCTCCAACCCCATCTCCAGGTCCACCTGCAAGCGGCCGGGGCGAGCCCTCATCAGATATGCTGGGGTGCACTTTGTGGAACTGGACGGGATATTGTTGTACATATCGACCAAGTCGGGTAGCTTTTCCGGCCACAGGTTCCGCTCTTCCAGCGGTAGCGTCTTGAGGAGTCCCAGGACCAAGTGGTTCATCTTCTCACACATGCCGTTGGTCTGGGCATGGTAAGGGGTGGTCCGGATCTTCTTACAGCCGTACAACTGGCAGAACTCGTGGAACACCTCCGCTTCAAAAGCCGGGCCTTGGTCAGTAAGCACCTTTTCTGGATATCCATGTGGTCGGCAGAAATAAGCCTGGAACGCTCGAGCGGCAGTTCGACCAGTTAGGTCCTTAACGGGGACAACCACCATGAATCTTGAATAGTGGTCAACGATGGTTAACGCGTAGGCGTACACACTTCGGCTGGGGGTGAGCTTGACATGGTCTAGGGCAACCAGTTCCAGCGGCTGATGTGTGATGATTGGGTGCAGGGGCGCCCTCTGGCTGGTCTCGTCCTTCCTCCTCAGCGTGCAAGGGCCACACTCCCGGCACCAGGCTTCTACCGACTCCCGCATCCCACTCCAGTAGAACTGCTCTCTCAACAGCATCTCCAGCTTTTTCCACCCGAAGTGCCCGGCACCATCATGGTAAGCCCGCAAAACAGTAGCTACATCAGCTTGGGGAATAACCAACTGGCAGATTTTCTCATGAGTCTTCGGGTTGATCAGCTCACGGTACAGCTTCCCTTGATGTAGATACAGCCGTTTCCGTTCTTTCCACAAGCGCTGGGCTTCAGCCGGGGCGGCAGGGTCTATCCCAACAGCACCTTGTTCCGCCAGGGTCTTGACGAGGCGGACAGCCGGCGCCTGGTTTTGAGCTTCCTGCCACTCTTGACTGGGCCGTGGGTCCAAGTCCACCCGTTGTTGGTGTACCTGTACCCTCTCAGTTGATGGCTGGTGAAATGCAGGCAACTCGATCTCCTCGAGGTCATCATCCTCGCACCCTTCTTCTGACAAATGGGGCATTCGGGAGAGTGCATCAGCATTAATGTTGACACGACCAGCACGGTACTTGATGGTGAAGTCATAATTGGCTAGCCGGGCCACCCACCGCTGCTCCAACGCGCCCAACTTGGCCATATCCAGGTGAGTCAATGGATTGTTGTCCGTGAAAGCGGTGAATTTTGCTGCAGCCAAGTAGTGGCGGAACCTCTCTGTGATAGCCCATACCAACGCCAGAAGCTCGAGCTTGAAGGAGCTGTAGTTCTCAGGGTTCCTTTCAGTTGGCCGAAGCTTCCGGCTAGCATAAGCAATCACTTTCTCCTTCCCATCCTGGACCTGGGACAGGACTGCTCCTAGTCCCACATTGCTGGTGTCTGTGTAGAGGATGAACGGGCAGCCATAGTCAGGATACGCTAGGACCTCTTCTCCGGTCAAGGCCGCTTTCAGCTGGCAGAAGGATTCCTCATGCTTTTCTTCCCACACCAGTGGGGCTCCGATGGGTCTACCACCTTTGGTCTGTCCCACGAGGAGATCTTGCATGGGGGCAGCCATCTTCGTGTACCCTTTGATAAAGCGCCGGTAGTACCCCACCAGACCCAGAAACTGCCTTACTTCCCTCACGGTGGTTGGTCTCGGCCAGCCCTGGATGGCAGTGATCTTCTCAGGGTCAGGGGCAACACCTTCTGCACTCACCACGTGCCCCAGGTACTGCACTCTGGGTTTCAGCAGGTGGCACTTAGAGGGCTTCAACTTCATCCCGTATTTGGCAAGGGATGCGAACACCTCAGCCAGGTGCTCCAGATGGGCTTCATACGTCTGGGAGTAAACAATCACATCATCCAAGTACAATAGGACGGTCTCGAAGTTTAGGTGTCCCAGACAGCACTCCATCAGCCGTTGGAAGGTTCCTGGGGCATTGCACAGCCCGAACGGCATACTATTGAATTCACAGAGCCCCATCGGGGTAGTGAAGGCGGTTTTCTCCCGATCTTCCGGGGCCACGGCCGCTTGCCAGTACCCACTGGTGAGGTCAAGGGTGGAGAAGTATTTTGCAGTTCTCAGTGCGGCCAAAGACTTCAATACGGGGCAGTGGGTAGGCATCTTTATGGGTTATCTGATTAATCTTCCGGTAGTCCACACACATCCGCATGGTACCATCCTTCTTCTTGACCAGTACCAACGGAGCGGCCCAGGGACTACAGCTGTCCCGAATAACCCCTGCCTCCTTCATATTCCTCAACATATCTTTGGCGCACTGATAATGTGCAGGGGGAATAGGCCTGTACCTCTCTTTGATAGGGGGGTGTTCCCCGGTGGGGATATGGTGTTGGACCCCCTTGATCTGCCCAAAGTCTAGTGGATGTTTGCTGAAAACCTGTTCGTACTCCCGCACCACCCTGTATACCCCTGCTTTGTGATGTGTAGGGGTGTCATCAGTGCCCACGTGTAGCTGTTGGTGCCACTCATTTACCTCCCCTTGCGGCGGGGAAGTGCTGGTAGTAGGTGGGGAGACTGAGGGACTGGCTTCGTGGATGGTGTGGGGATCTAGGGTGAGGAGCTTGGCAATGGTGGCATACCGGGGGAGCCTGACTTCTTCCTCCCCACAGTTCAGCACCCTCACGGGCACTCTCCCCCTCTTCACGTCTACCACCCCTCGGGCGGCCATTACCGTGGGCCAGTGCTCAGAGGGTATGGGCTCTATCATGGCAGGGTAGTCACGCCCCTGAGGCCCTACCGCTGCTCTACACCAAATCATCACCTCACTCCTAGGGGGCACAAGCAACGGGGCCACATCCATCACTCTCACTCCACCAATCTCTCCTCCTGTTGAGTTTACATGCTGGCGGTACATCAAGGCTTGGATCTCTCGCTGCACAGCCCTCTGTCGGCTCCCCGCCGCCGTGGCGGCCAGCTGCTGCAGTAGGGCCAACACATCACCCATACAGTGCTCCATCACATTGGTTCCTAGCACTATCTTCGGGTTATGATCACTGGGTTCATTCATGATCACATTCATACCCTGGTGTTGCAGTTCAGCTTGCCCTACTGTCATAGCCACCTGTTTATACCCCACTTGGGTCAATGGGAGTCCATTGGCAGCAATTAGCGTTATACTAGTATCTGGGGGTGCCAGCTCGTCTATCCCCCAATACCGCTGGTACAACGTATATGGTATGGTGGTTACCTGGGATCCAGTGTCCAAGAGAGCCATCACCGGTATGCCGTCCACAACCACGGGAAGGATGGGTCAGGCCCCGATATACCGGTCCCGCCAGTCCGAGGGGCCACGGGGTTCTACTCCTGAGGATTGGCCCGGGGCCCCAGGGGTTGCTCGTTTAACGGGCACTCTCGGATGTAATGCCCAGGCTTACGGCACTTGTAGCAGGTTGGAGGTCTGCTCCGTGGGTGGTTAGCACTTCTCCGCTGCATCCAGGGGACATCTTCAGGGCTGTCAGCAAGCTGTATCGGTGCTGAAGGCTGAGATTTTGGTCAACGGTTGGAGTGCAGCAAGAATCTTGGCGAGGTCTCCGTCCATGCGACGGACCTGGGCTGCCAGCTCCTCCATAGTGCTGCTTGGGGCTGCAGGTGTTGGAGAGGTTGGTAGGGCAGGGGCCACCACCACAGGAGCCGTCTCGATGGGCCACGGGGCTGGCTCCAGGGCTTCTGAGGCTGGGGGCTGTAGTGCTTTAATGGCCCGTTCCTTTAACACGGCAAAGTCCACATCAGGGTGTTCCAGGGCCCACAGCCGAAGTTGTTTACGATCCTCAGGGGATCTCATCCCCTGCGCAAATTGCTCTACTAACATCTTATTGCTATCCGCCTCATTAATAGGATTCACCCGCTTTAGCGTGCAGAGGGCGGTTTGCAGTCGTAAAGCATAGTCTCGAATGCTATCCACAGCCCGTTGCCGGCACTGGTAAAACTGCATCCTCAGCTCAGCTTCAGTCTGGGTCTCGAAGGCAGTCTGTAGCTTCTCAAAGATGGTGGCTACAGAGAGCCGGTCCCCCTCGGCCCAGGTCTCCGCCTCCTGCTCAGCCGCACCGGTAAACTGGCCTAGCACTATCGCTGCACGTTGCTTATCGGTCAGGGGGTACAGCTCTAGCAATGGGTTAAGTTTTTTCCGGAAGGCCTGTAAGGCATCCGGTTTCCCGTCATACTGCAGTAGCCAGGCAGCTCCGGGCGCATAGGGCAAGGAGAACGGCATGACCTGAGCGAGGGCCGCGGCACCTCCCGCCAGTGCGGCCAGGACCTGGGCAGGCCCATTCTCATCCGCGGGTGCCACTGCGGCTGCGACCGCCACTCCTCCAGCGGCTCCGTCGGGCGCAGACATCTTGTTTCCGTCCCCCTTAGCTTCTTTCCGGCCCCTCCTTTATTGGGGCGGAGTTTTGGCCTTCGCGCCTCTGCTACTCGAGAAGACGCTCGAGCGGGAACTTTTCGCGCCAAAGATGGCGACTTCTGGAAATTTTCAGCCGGATACCTCCGGCGGTCACAAGGCACACCTCTACCCAACGGCAGAGCAGTAAGATCCTGTTCGTGACGCCAAGTTGTCGCGGGCGGGGAGGAGGGTGACGGCACCGCGCTCACCCCTCTGCTCGGGTCCGGCTGCTGCTGCTCAGTGGTGGCTCGAGCGGTGGGCCGGATCTCGGGGGTTCTCGAGCGGCACTCCTCGCCCGTGAGTGAAAGGGGTTTGGGTTTTGGGATATAGTCTATGGTCCGTGACGCCACCCACGGTTGTGGTGATTTGTTAGCACCACCGCTGCTCGATATGGGGATCCCGGGAGTGGTGACGTGGAGCAGCTAGTTGTTGCGTTGCCCCTCCGTGGGTAGGAGTTGGTGATCCCGGGGCCCAGTGAGGAGGTGGGAGATGCAGGGCCTGGTGGGCGCAGGGACGCGGGGGCAGCGCTGTGCCTTGCGGCACTGTGGTACTCACTCAGCCTGAGACGGTGACACAGTTCTCGGTAAAACACATGGCTGGAAAGACGGTTCCCACGGACGGCTGCACTTGCTCTCCCAGTAGGTAACGGTGATGTCCCTTTGACCTGCACCTATTGTCTCTATGTTGGTAGCGATGGGTTCCCACCGGTAACCCGCTCCCCGGCTTGGATATGGGCCGGAGGAGCCCTACTTTGCCCGCAGACGCTGGCCCCGAGGAACTGGTGCCCTGGCGGTGGCGGTGTTCCTCCTTAATGGTTGGACTTTTGCCTTCAATCGGGACTTTGTTGTTTGGAGACAGACGTCCCCTTCACTGACGGATTTGGCAAATTATGGCGACTCCTAGCCTTGCCGGGGTCCGAGAGGCCCCTGCCCTGGTGCTGACTGTCCTTCGTATACTGCTCCAGACCGCCGGGCCACTACCCGTCCGCGGTCCTTCCAGCAACCTCCGAGCAGTCCCCCTCCAGACAATCACCGCTGTTACTGACCTTGCTGACACTGTCCTGCACTTAGCCGGACCAACTTCAGGCCTTTCTACTCTCACTATTACTCTTTTCTTCTTTGCTCCACTACTACTTCATGTTCACTTCCCTTACTCAGCTCTTACTGTTTTACTCCTTTACTCAAGCTCCCCCTGAGCTAATCTGCCTGAGCTAAACTCTGTTCTTTCCACTTCTCCCTCCAAACTCTAACTGCCTGGTTCTTCCCGCCTCCAGGGCTGTGTACTCCTCGGTGGGCGGAGCCAACCGCCTGGCCCACCCCCTGGTGTGAACATCAGCCCCTGGAGGAAGGCAACAAGGATTTTAGTAGCCTTGGTGTTCCTAACTGGGATGTAGGGTGTGGTGGTGTGATGACCTGTGACCCCTGGCTTGCCCAGGGCGTCACACTAACAACATTATGCACAAGTTATGGGGACAGAATAATGGCGATAACTATCGTTTGCCCCTATTCCGTCTGCATCGATCAGTGAAAAAGACCATTTAATCAGGGAACCATTACCTTGTAATATCATCAATCGCGGGAAATCTGCTGTCCAGATACGGCATAGCGATCAGCGCCTGTTGATTACCGACCTGTTACAAATACATCAAAACATTTTCAATAAAGCTTGTTCAAAATGAAAAAAGCAACAACACCAACATTAAAAAGCTGACGTAAGCATCTCTCTCTCTGCAATCTCTTCTTTATTATTTCCCGCTGGGACTCGATAATAAATACCAGAAAATAAAAGCTTACGAGAAATCACATAAAAGAATAAAAAAAGGACTTGAAAAGAGTCAATTTGAAATAAATTAAAAAGGCCTCTGTATGTTCAGTCTTGCCAGGTTAATACTTCTGCCTATCTGCGTGACAGGTGCAAGATTGATTACCGAAATGTTTGTCGTTATAACTTGATCAGTCAAATTAATCTCTGACTGTGGGCCCATCTGATGCCTGGCATCACAAATTTAATTTGGAGGCTGAGCCTGTTTCCCCCTATGTGTGTATCCGCTCAGTCGTGATAATGCCTTCATGCCTAGATAGGGTGGGA
The DNA here is from genome assembly GCF_048569485.1 of Anomaloglossus baeobatrachus. NCBI lineage: Eukaryota > Metazoa > Chordata > Amphibia > Anura > Aromobatidae > Anomaloglossus > Anomaloglossus baeobatrachus. Next base: position 73,573,570 of record NC_134357.1, read on the forward strand.
ATTGCCGGGCCGAGATGTTGTCAGGACACATGCCTTCAGCCGTCCTGCGGGGATTAACTCATCAGGAAATTCTGTGCCACACACAAGAATATAGGTCTTAACAGACACTAAGTAAGACATATTAATGTACTAAAGACTTAATGAAGTTCCGGGGGAGGGCAGAATAGCTTACTTTATTAGTTTATTGTGGATTAATGGGAATACTCATTATAGTGATGGTGATAGATTACTCCCTTCAACCTGCCTCTTTCTGTTCAAGGTACCGGGTGCACACGTGTCGAAGCCTCTTCTCCTTAATTACAGACCTTTGCACTGACCACTTCTTGTGAGAAGAGACATAGAGGAACAAAAGTTTAGCTAAAAAAATACAATTATATTAGAATAATAGGCCAATACAAAATAATAAATACCTGATCTCTATCCTATATTCAATAAATGTTATCCTTATTAATCCATTGTAAAAAATCAATTTTAGATTATCTAATATAGAAAGCTGAGCGTATGTATGAATATGTGTGTGTATGTATTTGTGTGTGCGCGTATGTATATGTGTATGTATGTGTATGTATGTATGTATGTGTGTGTATGTATGTATCTGTGTGTATGTATACAGTATATATGTGTGTATGTATGTCTATGTATGTGTATGTATGTGTATGTGTGTATGTATGTGTGTATGTATGTATGTGTATGTGTATTTGTATGTGTATGTGTGTATGTATGTATATATGCATGTGTATTTGTATATGTATGTGTGTATGTAGAGTATGTGTGTGTATGTATGTTTATGTGTATGTGTGTGTGCATATGTGTATGTTTGCATGTATGTGTGTGTATGTTTGTATGTATGTGTATGTAGGTATATGTGTGTATGTGTGTGTGTATGTCCGTTAAAGGAATCCGCACCATCTCATTTACAATCATGAAATTTTGCAAAAATGCCTCGTTTGACTCAGGGAACGTCATAGACTATGTTTTGAAGGGAAATTTTAACCTCGCGTTGTACAGTTATTCGCCCACAAATCTGCTTACATTAAAGTCAATGGAGCTGGGAGCTACAAGTCATTAATAGCAGCTCTGATTGGTTGCTATAGGAAACAAAGGACATTCTTAGTATAAGAAGCTTATGTGTGAGGAAATGTGATATCGGAGGAGACAGAGACAAATAGAGATAGACACAAACAGAGACAAAGAGATAGCGAGACAGAGAGAGAGAGAGGCAGACAGGGAGAGAGACAGAAAGAGACAGAGAGAGACAGACAGAGTGAGATAGCGAATCAGAGAGAAAAAGGGAGACAGAGAGATAGAGACAGGCAGAGAGAGGCAGACAGGGAGAGAGACAGACAGACAGATAGATAGACAAACATGGAGAGATGGATAGAGAGATGGACAAAAGAGAGAAACAGAGACAGACAGAGATAGAGAAAGAGACAGGCAGACTGGGAAAGTGACAGACAGAGACAGACAGAGGCAGACAGGGAGAGAGACAGACAGAGAGGGCAACAGACAAAGAGGGAGACAGACAGAGAGACACTTAGTTACTATCCCGGGCAATGCCGGGTACTACAGCTAGTAAATTATATAACAGAAATTATACTATAAATCACACAACATAATTTATTTTCCAAATTATAGGAATAGCTAAAATTAGATTGTAAACTAAAAAAAACAGTAAGAAAGTTAAAAAGTAAATATTTTTTTAAAAGTTATTCTATAAGGCTAAATTAACCATTGTAATGTAAGCAAATAATATCAACCATATAAAACAGAAGTAAAGTGGGACACCCAATATTTTTCCCGGACATCCTCAAAAACATGTTTCCTTCCCAAATTCCACAAGCAAGGCTTTCTGTCACATATGGAACAAGTTGAACTGGCCTCCCTAGGAATTCTTATATCTAAAATACCATAATAAATGCATGTTGGTGATAATGAAGGTGCAAGAGGGAGATCATGCAACTAGAAACGACCAAATGGGACTAAATTAGAATTTGCTAAATTACATAAATTTTCCCAGAAAGCTTGAGTTCAAAAATTATTCTCTGGGAATTGAATGCTCCTTATTATGCTCTGGGGTCTCTTCAGATGACAGAGTATAATGAACATAGGATGTTTAAAAAACCCCTAAAAATAAGACATACTTCTATCCCCGCTAACTTGTGACTCCTCCTCCTCCACTGCCCGCTATCCGCTGGCCAGTCCTCAAAGTCGCTGTCTGGCCAAAAGAGCTTATAGAGAAGATCTGCTCTTTCTGTGATGAGATGATGATGCAACTGATGTTGGAGTAGATGGCTACCCCAGGGGTGGTGATGGTGGTGGCGAGATATATTTATGGGCATCTCGGGCGTGGGAATTTATTTCCATATTGCCAAAAGATGCTTCTTTTGCAGTATGCAGACTCTTATGTTGAAAAATAAGCAGTATACATCCAGCCACACATCAACTAAGATGACATATCTCCATGACCTGCTCTCGTGGGGGAGGCAAGGTGATTAGCAAGATGAGCACAGCTTAATCTATCCACCTTTTTCTCCTCGTGATTGTCTTTCTGGTCTTTCTAGTAAGCAGTCTGTATCCACAAGTAGTAGCCTGTAGGTTCTCATAATCACCACCATCATCCTCATCCACAACTTTATCTACTCTTCCTCCTCTCCCTCTCTCGCTGTGTTGGTTAGGAATCTATGCACCCAAGAAACATGCATTCAGTTTGTATGGAGACTGAACTCTCCTACATGTGTCACGTTCACCACAATCAAAGCCAAACCACCTGGATTGTACTACTTTTTGTGAAAAAAATTCCAATGCTCCCAGCTTTGATGAAAGATACCCAGCTGCCATTATTGAATAAAGCTGTCATTACTTTATACTGTCACATGACAGAAACTGCTCCTTGGAACTGACATTGCGCTCCAAGTTGCACTCCACCATCAACAGCAGCAGTTATGGCCAAAAAATATGTATTTTATGGCCCATTGAGTAAAGGTTTTACACAGTGGTAATGCATGACTGAAAGCGGACTTGTTGTTTCCTGCTGGTGATATATCCAAACCAGGCAACACTTATGTATTTCTTCCACCACCTGCTCCACTGACATCTCCCCATCCCTACAAAATGACTGACGGCACTCACAAATATGCAGTGTGAGCAGGTGCATAACTGAACATGACAAACAATGATAAAAAAAGACAGTTCCTCTCTGTAATGCTAAAGCATGCAAACCGTGAATGTAAGAATATAGACATGCATTACTGTTAAAGGAAATCTAAGAAAAAAATAGATATTTAACAAACAAAAATGGCCAGTTCTATATCTGCCCAGTAGCCGCGTCAAAGCATATTTTTAAACTCAGAGAGAGGTTTCAGTTCAGAGTAGGTACCCAATTACGAGACATACCTTGACGTGGCTACTGGGCAGATATAGAAATGGCCATTTTTGTATGCTAATTATCTAAAAACGTTTTCTTAGATTTCCTTTAGCAATAATGCATATCTATATTCTTATAGTCATGGTTTGCATGCTTTAGCATTACAGAGTGCAACTGTTTGTTTATCATCTCCCCATCCGCACCTAAACATGGCAAAATGCTTTACCAAATGTGGCACAGAATGACTTCTAGACAACTACAACTGAACAACCTAGTAAGTAACAATGTCCGAAACATGGTGACTGCCATTCAATTAAACAAATACACGCTTACTGTAAAGCCAATAGCTTCCATTTGGTCAGTCAACATATTTTGCTTATGCTTATACCATGCTTATGTGGTGAAGAACAGCCTCTAGGATTTGCAGAAACAGAGTGGTATGACTGAGACCCCATTAATTTGTGAAAATGCAATTTTATGAAATTCACCACTGTATATCTTGTAGTATCTTTGCAAGCAGCATCAGGTGATGAGGGAATGGATAATATTCTGCAGCATAAAAACTGGAGCTACCTTGACATCTACAGTCCCTGACAAAAGTTCTGTCGCTTATCCAGGTTATGTAAATAAAAGCTTATAACATGACTTTAAATTCATCCATTGGTTTTATAACTTAAGCGGGCTTTACACGCTATGATATCGTTAATGATTTATCGTCGGGGTCACGTTGTTTGTGGCGCACATCCGGCGTCATTAACGATATCGCAGTGTGTGACACTTATGTGCGACCTAAAACAATCGCAAAAGCAGCCAAAATCGTTTGACCGTGGAGAGGTTGTCCTAAAACAAAAAAATCGTTCTCTTCTAATTAGCGATGTTGTTCATCGTTCCTTCGGCAGCACACATTGCTATGTGTGACACCGCAGGAGCGAGGAACATCTCCTTACCTGCCTCCACCGCCAATGCGAAAGGAAGGAGGTGGGCAGGATGTTTACGTCCCGCTCATCTCCGCCACTCCGCTTCTATTGGACGGCTGCCGTGTGACGTCGCTGTGACGCCGCACTACTTGCCCCCTTAGAAATGAGGCGGTTCGCCGGCCAGAGCGACATCACAGGACAGGTAAGTCCGTGTGATGGGGGTAAGCGAAGTTGTGTGCGACGGGCAGCGATTTGCCCGTATCGCACAACCGACAGGAGCGGGTACGATTGCTTGCGATCACGCTAGCGAGATCGCAGTGTGTAAAGCCCACTTTACTCTTTTAAAAGCTGAAACCCTCCCAAATTTGGCTTAGGTTATGAAAATAAAGTTGCTGCAAAGCTGAAATATTGATCATTTAATGAACACAGAAAGGTCACATTTTGGCAAGACAAAAGTTTTGTCGCCCACAGAAAGTAATGTGAAATTCAAACAAATAATTACCTTCTAATACAAAGATATGTTGCATAACATTGGTGAATGAAGTTGTGGTGCTATTAGAGACATATTTAATATTTTGTGTGACTTCCATGAGCTTGAAGGACTGCATCCATGCGGTTCAACAATGATTCTTACAATTTATTGATAAAGTCATCAGGAATAGCAAAGAATGCTGTCTTTCATGCCTCCCAGAGTTCATCTAGATTCTTTGGTTTTGTCTTCCAAGCTTCCTCTTTCATCCTACCCCAAACATGCTCAATGATGTTCATGTCTGGTGACTGGGCTAGCCAGTCCTTGAGCACCTTGATCTTCTTTGCTGGGAGGAACTTTGTTGTAGAGATGGATGTATGAGATGGAGCACCATCCTGCTGCAGAATTTGACCCCTTTTATGATTGGGAATGTAAGAGGTAGCCAATACTTCTTGATATTTTAGGCTATTGATATTGCCTTCCACCTTGCAAATGTTTCACACACCCCCATACTGTATGTAACCCCAGACCATGATCTTTCCACCACCAAACTTAACTGTTTCCAGGATCCATACAGGCTCCAGTAGGTCTCCTGCAGTATTTGCCGCGGTTGTGGTGTAATTCAACTGAAGATTCATCAGAGAAATCCACCTTCTCTCACTTTTCCAGCGTCCATCTGTTTAGCAGGCTGAGGGACTTGGCAAATGCCAATAATATTATAAGCCATTGCTCCTGATTACTGTTAGCATCATCTGCTTTTTTGAAAAATATGAGGTTGATTTCAGTATTTAGTTGGTCTGAATTCCTCCGGTGTCAGCATCATCCTCATCTACAGCTTGTCGTGCTTATAGTACTTCTCCTCCTTTAATCAAACAAAAATTAATGCTGTGGCTAATATTTTTTACTTTCATCCATGTTTAGGGTAAACATCATTATTTTATGAGCATCAATTTGAATGACACATAACAGGGTTCGGCATAAAAGGCAAAAATGTTTTCAAAACAAAATTCTTCAGGTGTAGACTCAAATTTTTGGTACATCTCAGCTTCTTGATCATTTTTTGTGAAATGTATTTATTTATTTATTTATTTTTTGTGGGGCAGCATCTGGGGTGAATAATACAATGAATAAGGACAGATAGACCAAAACGCGTTTGTGTGAACGTTCATATTTTTGGTCACTGCATTTATTACCTTTTTCATATGGAGTGATAGATTTTAATGATGCTTTAATAAAATATCTATTTTTAGGGATCTTGGATGTCGGATTACCCCTTTCTCTATGGATTATTCTCTCAGTCTACACTAACTAAATCCGTTACACAGTTCCATGGATGGGTGAGCTGACTTAATCTGTTTTTGATTTTTCAATTGTCAAGATAGGGCTCTGCACAAATCAAAAGGCAAAACATTTTTCAAAACAAAACTTGGCTTCCATAACTCAAAATTTTGTCCCGTTTTGGCTTTTTCATAATTTGACGTCAAATTATTTTTTGGGGAATGGCATGTGAAGTGAATTTCCCAAGCAAAATCTTGTACAGGATAGCCAAAAATAATAAAAAAAAAAAAATAAAAAAAAATTAAGGAAAATTCATCGCCTTCCATGGTTCCTATTTGCAAAATTAGGCCTTTGAGCAGTGCGGGCACAAAAGGCAAAACTTTTTTAAATCAAACTAAAATTTGACATCAATGGTAACTAACTGACACTTTACTATTGGAAATTTACTTAAAGACTGCATCAGCATAGAAATCCAACCTTTAATGATAAAAAATAACCTTTAACCCCTTCAGCCCCCGGGCACTTTCCGTTTTTGCGTTTTTGTTTTTTGCTCCCCTTCTTCCAAGAGGCGTAACTTTTTTATTTTTCCATCAATCTTGCCATATGAGGGCTTGTTTTTTGCGGGACGAGTTGTACTTTTAAATGAAACCATAAGTTTTACCATATAGTGTACTGGAAAACGGCAAAAAAATTCCAAGTGCGGAAAAATTGCAAAAAAAGTGGGATTGTACAATAGTTTTTGGGATATTTTATTCACCGTGTTCACTATATGGTAAAACTGATGTGTGGGTATGATGCCTCAGGTCGGTGCGAGTTTATAGACACCAAACATGTATAGGTTTACTTGTATCTAAGGGGTTAAAAAAAATTCACAAGCTTGTCCGAAAAACGTGGCGCACGTTTTGCGCCATTTTCCAAAACCCGTAGCGTTCTCATTTTTCAGGATCTGAGGCTCAGTGATGGCTTATTTTTTGCGTCTCGACCTGACGTTCTTAACGGTACCATTTTTGCGCAGATGCTACGTTTTGATCGCCTGTTATTGCATTTTGCGCAAAATTTGCGGCGACCAAAAATCGTAATTTTGGCGTTTGGAATTTTTTTGCCGCTACGCCGTTTACTGATCAGATTCATTGATTTTATATTTTGATAGATCGGGCATTTCTGAACGTGGCAATACCAAATGTGTGTATTTTTTATTTTTTTAACCCTTTAATTTTCAATGGGGTGAAAGGGGGGTGATTTGAACTTTTAGGTTTTTTTATTTTTTTTTAATTTTTTAAAACTTTTTTTTTACTTTTTTTTTTAATTTTACTAGTCCCCCTAGGGGGCTATTGCGATCAGCAATCCGATCGCTCTGCACTATCTGCAGATCTCAGCTACAGAGCTGAGAACTGCAGATTTGCTGCTTCACTTTCAATGCCGGCTGTATTCCGGCATTGAGAGGAAGTGACTCATGTTAGCCACAGGCGTCATCACATGACCATGTGCTACCATGGCAACCGCCGAAAGTCACGTGATCATGTCACGTGACTTCCGGCGGGGGCGGGGTAAGTCACTGTCATGGCAGCGCCCATATACATATCGCTGCCAAGACTTTGGCAGCGAAATGTAAGGGGTTAATGGCCGCGGGTGGAAGCGATTCCACCCGCGGCTAGCAGGCACACATATCAGCTGTTGATAACAGCTGATATGTGCGCGTCTCGCCGCCGCCGACCGGCGGCAGGGGGCGGGGCTTACCGGCACACGATCCATGACGTATCTAGTACGTCATGGGTCGTTAAGGGGTTAAGGTAGCATTCCCAAAATAAAATGTTCACACAAAACTTGATTTCTTTTATTTTTTATCTTTTTGTAAATTTTGGAACTTTTCACTTTACATTGCAGGCCTGTGTTGGAAACAATTAAAGATATAGGGAATTTTAGGTCAATGTTACAAATTCAAAGATCATAAAATGGCAACGAATAGCAGTTGCCATCTTAAAAGGAATGCATCTTTAAAAATTGACCATCAGGATATGTTAATATTTGTTAAAAATTAAAAAAAAATCAAATTACACACACACACACACATATATATATATATATATATATATATATATATATATATATACACAGTATATACTGTACATATATATATATATATACACACACACACACACATCGTATTTTTCGCTTTATAAGACGCACCTGATTATAAGATGCGCCCCTAAATTTGGTGAGGGAAAAGAGAATTTTTTTGTTTTAATATTAAATGGGGTCCATCTTATAATGCCAGTGTCCGTTTAACAAATCCTATAGGGTATATGTCCCTCATAGCCCCCATCCTAAAATTAGCCCCCCTTAATCTGGATATGGCCCCCTTATATTGAATATAGCCCCCTTGTGCTGGGACACGTCCCCCTGTGCTTACCATGGCCCCTATAGATGGCACACCTCCCCTGTGTTTGATATGGCCCCCATACTGCTGCCCATGACCACTATAGATGGCACATCTCCCCTGTGTTTGATATAGCCCCCATACTGCTGCCCATGTCCATTATAGATGGCACATCTCCCTTGTATTTGATATGGCCCCCATACTGCTGCCCATGGCCACTATAGATGGCACACCTCCCCTGTGTTAGATATGGCCCCCATACTGCTGCCCATGGCCACTATAGATGGCACACCTCCCCTGTGTTAGATATGGCCCCCATACTGCTGCCCATGGCCACTATAGATGGCACACCTCCCCTGTGTTAGATATGGCCCCCATACTGCTGCCCATGGCCACTATAGATGGCACACCTCCCCTGTGTTAGATATGCCCCCCATACTGCTGCCCATAATAAAATAAAACACTCTTTCCTTACCTTCTCAGCGCTGTCCCTCCTCGTGTCTTCCTCCTTGCAGTTGAGCTCCGGCTTCCTCCACTTCCTGGTTCTTGCTGCCGGTCATGTGATCGGCACGGCAGAGTGATATTATCTCTGCGTGCCTGATCACAGATAGCAGCAGCAGGAGACCGGGAGATCAGCGCTGGAGGTAAGTAAAGCTTTTTTAATTTTACTATGGGCAGCAGTATGGGGGCCATATCTAACACAGGTGGAATCATGTGCGATCAAAGGAGGGCGCAGGCAGATAAAATATGCCCCGCTGCCCCAGCACATCAGCGCGATGCAGTTTCAGCACCACGCTGATGGACAGCAGCAGTGCATATTATATGAGCGGGAGCAGGAGATCAAAGGCTCCCTCCTGTAGCTTCACCAGCTCCCAGCACCGCTCCAGAGCGGACCCTGCAGTATATATATCTATATACAAATATATATACACCCCCCCGTATATTCAGTTATAAGATGCACCCCCTACTTTCCCCCAAAATTTGGGGGAACAAAAGTGCGTCTTATAAAGCGAAAAATATGGTATATATGTCTATAAAAAGAATATCAGAATTCTTGTAATTTTTACACTGCCCAATAATCCAATAAGCTAAATTATGATACTCAAACTGCTAGTAAGTCTTCTGTAAAAAAATAGGCAGTATGCGTCAAGGATATGGGCAAGTGGTTAGTATGAAAATTGCAAAATGTATTTTTTTATTTAAATATAGGTATTGGTATTAATATTTAAAAAAAACTTAAGAACTTAAAACTTTAACAATATCTGAATAATAGTTTTTGCATTTGTAAAGAAGAACAGGGTGAAAGTGATTGAGTGGATAAGTGTCTCTTGATCTGGACCCAACTGAACACCTATGAGGATGTCTGAAGAGACAAGTCATCATCACTCTTTATCCAGTATCCAGGCTCTAAGAGGTCGTTTTCGAAGAATGTTGCAATATCTCGCCAACTTGTTCAATCCATGTCTAGAAGACTTTATGCTGTCTTTAAAAATCATTGAGGTCTTACAAAATACTATATGTAGTAGTTTTTCATGTGGGATGTATTTATTTTTGCATAAACTAATTTGTGGAAAACTAAAAATTTTGTAATAAAAGTTATAATAACCACAACTTCATTTTACAGATTAAAAGATGTTCTATGAAACTCAGTCTTAAGTGAGATATTGATTAAAATCTTGCCTTTCAAAGGGGGTGTATTTATTTATTCTGTGCACAAACAAATACACCAGGTGAAATAAGTATTGAACATGCCACCAATTTTCTAAGTAAATATATTTCTAAAGGAGCTATCAACATGAATTTCTCACCAGATTTTGGTAACAACCCATCCAATCCACACAGGCAAAAAACCAAAAAAATCAAACCATAGAAGTCCATAAATTAAGTTATGAGTAATAATGAGCAATGACACAAGGAAAAAATAGTGAACACATGAAGAAAGAGAGGTGAAAGAAGTTATGAAAAGTCATGCTTCCAGCTGAAATCTATAAGTAATTAGAAAGCAATACTGCCACTTAGTGACAAATTATATCAGCTGGTTAGGCTCATGGCCTATAAAAAGGTGTCTCATTACCGAGGTACCACACAAGAAACATCTCATGATGGGTAAAACCAGTGAGCTGTCTCAAGACCTTTACAACCTTATTGTTGCAAAATATACTAATTGCATTGGTTACAGAAGAATTTCAAAACTACTCATAGTTCCAGTGAGCACTTTTGGGGCCATAATGCAGAAATGGATAGAGCATAATATCACCTTAACCAAACCACGACCAGGTGGTCTCAGCAAGATTTCAGAGAAGTGAAAAAAATTATCAGAAGAGTTGTCCAAGGGCCATGAACCACCTATGGAGAGCTACAGAAAGAGCAGGAAGCAGCAGACACAATTGTTTCAAAGAAAACAATAAGTAATGCACTCATCCGCCATGGCCTGTATGCACGCTCAACATGCAAGACTCCATCACTGAGCAAACAGCATGTTTGAGTATGTTGAAAGTTTGCTCAATAACATTTAGACTGTGAAATACTAACTCTTTGAATGCCATAAAACATACCATGTTTGGAGGCCAAAAGTCACTGCATATCACTCGCAAAACACCATATAACAGTGAAGTTTGGAGTCAGCAACTCCTTGGTGTTGGGCTGATTTTCAGCATACGATAAGGTCAATCTTCATATATTGCAGGAAGGATGAACGGACACATGTTCTGAGACAGTCTTGATTAAAATCTTCTGCCATTTTCCAGGTGAAGATGCAATGAGGGTGGACATTTTAGGAAGACAATGATCCCAAACGCACAGCCAAGGATACTCTCAATTGGTTTCAGAGAAAAAAAAATAAAGCTGCTAGAATGGCCGAGCCGTTCACCTGACCTGAATCCAATAGAAAATGTATGGAAGGAACTAAAGCTGAGCATTCATAGAAGGCGCCCACGGGACATGCAAGATTTGAAGAGTGTTTGTGTGGAAGAATGGACCAAAATCACAGCTGAGCAATGCATGCGACTAGTTTCTCCATACAGGAGGCATCTTGAAGCTGTCATCACCATCAAAGGCTTTTGTATGAAGTATTAAATACATTTCAGAAAGCGTGTTCAATACTTTTCCCTTCTCATTATTACACATCACAAAATTTATAGACATCTATGATTTGATTTCTTTGCCTGTGTGGGTTGGATAGGTTGTTACTGTCATCTGTTGAGAAACTAATGCAAATAGCACCTTTAGAAATATATGTACATATTTTAGAACATGGAAGCTGTACATTTCCAGTTGAACAAGATTCAATATGCAGGTCCAGTCCTCTATATAGAACAGTTTCCTTTCATTGATATAGTTTTCTACATGAAATTCAGACTCATCTCTGTAGACAATGATTTGTATTAATGACCAAGATTGAAGACCTGTTAGAAAAACAAAATACCTTTATAGGAAATGACAGTTTAAAAACATTCTCATTAGCTCTTCAAGACCATACTGCGAACGAACAGATGGAGGTTTAATCATCTCAGGTTAAGCACATGTTTACACAGTGATAATTCAATTGTATGTTGGTCATGAAGAGAAATCCATCACAGTAACAGAGAAGGATGACAAAGAGGTTGAAATGTAAGCAAGTGTTGAACAGTTGGTCCTTATTATATGGAACGAAGTCAACTGATCATGAACACTGTCAAATCCTGAGATATTTCAATCTGGATTTTATGGAGAAAAACGTACATAATGCTATGTTCCTTGATTCTCTTACATGAACTTAAAAGTCCTAAATAGGACCTAAATTGAGTTCCTATTATATCCTTGAGATATATATATATATCTATATATATATATATATAGATATATATATATATATAGATATATATATATATATCTATATATATATATACATATATAGATATATATATATATATATATCAAGGATATAATAGGATCTCAATTTAGGTGTATATATATATATGAAAGAGGTAAGAGTCCCGGTGCACCACCTACTCCGCGTGTTACTACACGTTCAGCTACTTGAGCCCTACTGAGCCATGGAGGGGATCATGGTGCAGACTTGCGGTGAAGACCAAGATAAATCCAAAGGAGAAAGAAAGTCGCACTCCAGATGATCACCATATCACTCCGTCTTTATTGCAGGGGAAACATGAAGGTACAAGTACCACTGGACCCGTGGAAGCTAAGTTCTAGCGAAACGGCACGCCGTCGTCTGGCGTTGTATGGCTTGTCTTACCCTCCCCACCACTTGTACCTTCATGTTTCCCCTGCAATAAAGACGGAGTGATATGGTGATCATCTGTAGTGCGACTTTCTTTCTCCTTTGGATATATATATATATATATATATATATATATATATATATATATATATATATTTATAGTGTTAGAGCTCCAATACAAAACCAAAATATTTCCAGCATAGCTATAATGTTAAATGATCAAAATCGGTTTGCCTGTAGTCACCAATAGAGGGAGCTAACATGCCCAAAGTATGCTGCTAATTTATACTGAACTGAAGAATTGCATAGCATAGCAATCCCCCCTAAGGGTAGTAGCGGGCTGCCAAAATTAATTTATGTAGCATAGCCCTCTGCAGGTGATTTGAAGCTGTTTAACAGGAAAAGTGAGCTATAGCCCACATAATTATATATATATATATATATATATATATATATATATATATATATATTTTTTTTTTCTAATTACAAAATATTTCATCTAATGCCAATTTGTTGCTGACCTGTGACAGCAAATCATCTAAGTGACGTCACCGCTGATTGCGCGGCTCACTCAGTCACTACCTGAACTTCACAGTGGGTGGTCATGTTCTATGGCCGCTCGGTGTGAATTCAGATGTGACGAGCTGGAATGGTCGTGGGACCTTGTGTGGATTACATCGGACCTGCAGGGGTGATTTTGGGGTTAATGAAGTGGTAAAAGAAGGTGTTTTTTGTATTTTATTTCAAATGGATTAATTTTGTGTTTTTATTTACTTTTACTTACAGATTAGTAATGGGGGATCTCATAATCGCCTCTCATTACTAACCTAGGGCTTAGAGTCAGCTGTGAGCTGACATTAGCCACTTAATACCCTGATTGCCACCGTACCAGGGCAATCGAGAAGAGCCGAGTAAAGAGCCGGAAGTGTCACATCTAATGGATGCGACAATTTTGGGCAGCTGCAGGCTGCTATTTTTAGGCTGGGGGAGGCCAATAAGCATGGGTTTCCCCGGCCTGATAATACCAGCCCCCAGCTGTGGGGATTTATCTTGGCTGGGTATCAAAATTGGGGGGGCACACATGCCGTTTTTAAAAATTATTTATTTAAATATTTAAAAAAAGAATAAAAAAAAAAAAAAAGACACATGCGGTTCCTCTTATTTTGATACACAGCCAAAATAAACACACAGCTGGGGTCTGCAGCCTGTAGCCGTATGTTTTATCTGTGCTGGGTATCATAATATGGGAGGACCCTACATCAAATGTTTTATTGATGGATTTATTTATTTTATACCTCGATAGATGCACATGACCTCTGTGATTGGAATCAGTCAGCTTACACGCTGACACTCAGGGTGGAGGCGCATCTCACTGCAACCAATCACAGATGCCAGGACGCCCGGTGGGTGGGGAAAGCAGGGAATATGCAATGAAGGTAAATGAGCTGCCTCAAAAGTGAATGAGCCCCCAGGTAGCAGTTACAGCCATGCCACAGACTAGGTAAGCACAGCCCGCTTAATATTATCCCCCATCCCTTCTATCACTATTTTTAATTGCTGGATTCTGGCTCCCATAGACTTATATGGGGGCCAGCATCAGGCCAGATACCCAGGACCAATCTCGGGCAAGAACTGTTTTTTTTTCAACCCAGTTAGTCCAGCCAAGTTATTATTATTATTATTATTATTATTATTTATTTATAGAGCACCATTGATTCCATGGTGCTGTACATGAGAAGGGGGTTACATACAAAATACATGTACAAGTTACAGTAGACAGACTAGTACAGAGGGAAGAGGGCCCTGCCCTTGCGGGCTTACATTCTATAGGATTATGGGGAGGAGACAGTAGGTGGGGTGTAGGTGGGGCGGCAGCTCCGCACGGTGGTGGGGCGGCAGCTCCGCACGGTGGTGGGGCGGCAGCTCCGCACGGTGGTGGGGCGGCAGCTCCGCACGGTGGTGGGGCGGCAGCTCCGCACGGTGGTGGGGCGGCAGCTCCGCACGGTGGTGGGGCGGCAGCTCCGCACGGTGGTGGGGCAGTGAGGTCATTCAAGGTTATAGGCATTTCTGAACAGATGAGTCTTTAGGTTCCGTTTGAAGTTTGCAAGTGTAGTAGATAATCTGACGTGTTGAGGCAGTGAGTTCCAGAAGACTGGGGATGTTCGGGAGAAGTCTTGGAGACGGTTGCATGAGGAGCGAATGAGAGAGGAGGATAGAAGGAGATCTTGGGAGGACCGGAGATTACGTTTTGGAGTGTAGCGAGAGATTAGTTCAGAGATATATGGAGGAGACAATTTGTGGATGGCTTTGTAAGTCAGTATTAGTAGTTTGAATTGGATACGATGGAAGATTGGGAGCCAGTGAAGGGACATGCAGAGAGGAGAAGCGGGGTGGTAGTGAGGCGAGAGGTGGATCAGTCGGGCAGCAGCATTAAGGATGGACTGGAGAGGGGCGAGCGTGTTAGCAGGGAGACCACATAGGAGGATGTTGCAGTAGTCGGTTCCGGTTATCTGCTAGTCTGCTCATCACTAATTAGAATCCTAACATCCTAATGCAATGATCTGGTTCCTCCCATAAGGGGGAGGAGCCTTAAATACCTGGTGCCTCCCAGGAATAGGCTGGGGACACCTTAGCAAGGTGCGCACGCTTTTTCTTAAAGGGACGGGAAGCACATGTGTGCTCCCCGTAGGCTGTTAGCCAGGAAACCCTGGGCAGCATGCGCAGGTCCTGGGTCCTAGGCAGGAGCTGACAACTGACACACATGTGGGTATCTGCAGGGGGATGAGCTGGCGATCTCGCTACACGTGGACAGCAATGATGGGATGTAGAGGACCACGCGACAGTTGGGTGGTCACGGGGGAACTAGCCGAGGACCATGCAACATGAAGATGGCCGTACAGGAGTTCAGAGGACCATCTGACATGTGGGAGGCCATGCACTTAAGTAGATTTCTGCGCAGCATGAGGATGGCCATGCAGAAAAGAGGAGAGAGCAGAGATATGGTTCTAGGATGCCGCAGAACGCCTGCACATTAGGAAAGCTGGTGCTACAATACCAAGATCCAGGGATTTCTACCTTACCCCTAAGCCCTAATCAGATTTGCCCTTCTGTTTGGGGCTACTCACAAAGGACACCATCTGGAGATCTGCTCTTCATTGCTGTTTGCTAAACCAGGTTCAATGGCACTAAACGGGCAGTCAGCCACGAGCCACACATCATGGGAATGTGAGCCACAAGTGGCTCCTAAGGCACAGGTTGGGAACCCCTGATGTATCGTAACAATTTTGAAACAAAAACTGCAGTGTGAACTTTCGCTTCTATTGTGTGAGCCCGTATAACACATTTCAATAAATTTAAAATTCAATACATAAAACTAAGAAACGGCTTGAAGTCTTGTTTTTGGATTCTAAGTAAGAACTTGGAGTCAATTTGTAATTAGCTTTTAATTATAAGCCAGAGGATGCGTTCACACACAGCAGTCATGCTGCAGCTGAAAACCTTAGCAATCCTGCGCCGCTGCAGTCTTTCCAGTTTCATAGAACAATCACTTTATCTTGTAGGGAAACAGCTGTTCTCATCTGTAAAACCACAGGGTGACTATGACTGGCTGCGCGGTCTTACAGGTAGAACAGCTGCTTCACAGGAGTGCTGCACTTTTCAGCTGCAGACTGACCGCTGTGTGTGAATGCAGCCAAAATGAACCCTTTTATATGAAGTACACTTTATTAGCATACTATACTCTATAGTGCTTAAATCGGTTTGTCATTTTTTTTGGAATAACAACAACAGGAAATAAAAACAAACAAAACAAGCAATTGTAAGAAGCAATAAAATTGTCAACTTCTTATGCACTTCCCAGACTGACGCTTGTATGGGGACCAGGCATGAAAGAGGTTAATTATTGCCTTGTTTTAGCTCCTGTCCTGTACAAGATGGATCGGATTGTCAGTGAGAGGTGACATATGGAGATTAAGCGCAGGATCCTTAGGATACTTGTCATCCGGAGGGACAGCAATAGCTAAATGAGCAAAACTCTTAAAAAAATAACAAAAAATTTTTTTTTACAAAACTGTGATAAGGATATGGTTTCCGGCCCCGATGGCCATATAACCCATGTTAGTGCAAAAAACTTTGCACATTAAACTTAATTAGCACAAGAAAGCTGTGCTTACACTACTGTACTTTCGCCATCCGAGAAAGACTGTCCGATTATGTTAATCAGGCTCTGATAAGAGTTTGATCAGAGTGGGATCAGGTAGAGATTAAAAAATAAAAAAAACCTTTCTCCATCTTCTCCATTCTGGCAGCTCATGAAAATCAGACAGTATTCGGATATCATCCAAGGGCATCCAATTTTTTTTCACAGACCAAAAAATACAGTCTGTGAGAAATATGGCATATCAATACATGCCAGTCAACTGCCAATTATACATATGTACACACATCCTGTCCTGCAGCAATAGGTCCCCCTATTCAGGATAGAAATCCAATATCTCCATTTTGGGACAAATGGTAAAGGGGTAAAATTAATTATAGCAAGAAAGCAGCCTGACTAGAGCAAGACACCCTGGTGACAAAAGGAATTTAGCTAGGGAAGTGGGCGAACAATTGCTAGCTCCAGAGAAGCTTCAAAGGGAGCCTGGAGATAGCCTGGCTCCTGGCTAAAAATTATAAAATTGGGGTGTACATAGCTCCCACAAGTATGTCAGGCATATATTCAGCATCAGGACAGTGGGTCGCATATAACACATAATTTGCCATAACTGTGGGATGTGCGTATCAGCTCATAATTAATAACTAGCTACTGGAAGACAATAGACCCATCATGTTTTCAAGCTATGGATAGATAAAATCATAATAGGAAACATAGTGGTAATATCTTCCGCGAGAAATGCTCAGAGGTGGCGATATGAGTAAGGTTCCCATTTCTTAACTTTCTGGAACCTGAAGGTACATCCCATGTCCAGCCCTGTCATAGGTCACCAGGTGGGAGGAATGTGGGAAGTACATGGATTTTGGAAAACCAAAGTAAACATTTTGGAGGGGGTTCTTCTCAAAGAGGTCACATACAGTAAATGTGTGGGTGGTCCCAAGGAAACCAGTGGCTCCAGAGCACCTCTCCTGTGCCGAGCCAGCACCAGGCCTAAACACAAGGAAAAGGTAACTGATTTATATGTACATCTGCTTGCACCTATATCTTACTTGTAACTGCATTTCTGACCATAATCTCTCTAAATTCATTGTGTAAATATTGTTTTATCTAGTGTGATTTTAAGGTGATTACACATATAATTTAATCCAAGGTTGTTTTTTTATCTCGATCCACGAATCCCATGTCTGTGCTTATGGTTTAGCATTACATGCTACCTGGGCTGGCATCTGGCCCGATATAATCCTGCTAACAGATCAGGCCTCTATCTAATGAGGAACTGATGGCAGACTACTGGACCGACAGAATCCTGTTTTACTGGGGCAAGTGTAAAGGGTCTGTTGGCCTGTGGGGTCTAGCGCCAGAGATTGTGCGGCCCACTCTGTATACCTCCTCGTGCCTCCCTTTGCCTGTGTGAACAGGGGGTGTCAGTATAACACTGACCTTATGTACCCCTTGGTGGTGCAGATCGTCACGTGTTGGCGGAAGTGACAAGGTCGTGTCGTGTGGCTCCATAGTATTATAGAGATGTCAGGGTGTGGTTGTGAGGTGCGATTTTGTGACAGATTGATGAACAGGGTGGGATGTCTACGTGACCTCACCTGGTTGTTTCTCACATATTGGTGGCAGCGGTGAGATGTCTCTGTGACCTCCCCCCCCCGGCTGTTCTTCACATGCTCATGCACAAGCCCAAATTGTGATATGTTTGAAGATCTTGCTGTTTCACACTCTTGAATTTAAAACTTTATTTTTGCTGAATACCCAACAAAGATTTAATGTGGCTGATGCAATGAAGCTTCCTCAAAGCATCAAGATTTCTACCACTGTGAAAGGTCCCACCAGCAAGGATTTACATTGAACTCATAGGACTCCATAGTTAAAGGTGGGGTCATGAAGGATAGACAGTTACAGTACAAAAGAGTTTACTTCCCAACTTTTAAAGACAGGGAGAGGAACGTGTATTTCAGCATAAATCCTGAAAATATGCCTCTGCGGAAGCCCTTTAGTGTTCTCACTTGCTAAGATACCCCTTTCATGTCCCTCATAGAGTATGATGTCCCTCAAAATTTCTTGAGTGAGTGGAAGTGTAGCGTTGGTGCCTCTGAGTCCTTGGCCTTCAGCTCCACCGGGACAGTCCAAGGCTTTAGTTGTGGAGTTGGTGTCCAAGTTCAGGGCCTTCACCGCCTCTGGGATTGCACATTGTGCAGTACCATTCTTCTTCATTTGCGTAATAAAGAATACAGTCCAAGGCTTAAGAATAACATTTAATTTATATTCGGGGAAACTCAGACACATGGAATAACAAATTATCCATTCTCCATTTTCCTCTTTATAATCAATTGACTATTCAGTGAAAGTTACAGATGGTATCTTATTCACTTCAACGGAGGCCTCAGAAAACTTTTTGAAGCAGTGGGACACCTAGACTGGGAAAGCATATGCACTAAGTACAAGGGCTGCCAAAAATTAAAAGGAGGGACTGGAATACAACCTGAATGACACATTAAGGAGGGCCTGATAATTTTCTTTTCTCATTTTGAAGGAGTGGGACTCTAAGGGGTACTTTGCACTCTGCGACATCGCTAGCCGATTGTAGCGATGCCGAGCGCGATAGTCCCTGCCCTTGTTGCAGATGCGATCTCTTGTGATAGCTGCTGTAGCGAACATTATGACTATGGCAGCTTCACACACACTTACCTGCCCTGCGACGTCGCTCTGGCCGGCGATCCGCCTCCTTCCTAAGGGGGTGGGTCGTGCGGCGTCACAGTGACGTCACACAGCAGGCGGCCAATAGAAGCGGAGGGGCGGAGATGAGTGGGACGTAAACATCCCGCCCACCTCCTTCCTTCCTCATTGCAGGCGGGACGCAGGTAAGGAGATGTTCCCCGCTCCTGCGGCTTCATACACAGCGATGTGTGCTGCCGCAGGAACGAGGAACAACATCGTACCTGTCGCTGCAGCGAAATTATGGAAATGACCGACACTACACAGATCACTGATTTTCGATGCTTTTGCGATCGTTTATCGGTGCTTCTAGGCTTTACACGTTGCAACGTCGTTACCAGCGCCGGATGTGCGTCACTTTCGATTTGACCCCAACGAGATCGCAGTAGCGATGTCGCAACGTGCAAAGTACCCCTAAGACTGGGAAAGCCTATGCACTAAGTGCAAGGGCTGAAAAACATTCACCCATGGGGGTTATACATCTATATATGTACGAGAATTGTAGAAGTAGGCCTCATTCACATGTTGTAGCTGGTATTCAACTACTGCCCTTTGCTGCTCACAAACCCTTTCCAACATTTGTAATGTTGAGTTCCAGCATGTGGGCATGGTGCATACCAGTCGGCGAGTTGGCACTTACAAGCACTGCGGCAATACTGACAGACTGGTGTCAGCTGTACTTGCATAAATGTGCGCACATGCGGCATACCTTCACAAGTAGCTCAGGCAATCAGGGTAGGTTTTTAGAACCACTAAGTTGAGCATGTAGGCAAGGTATGGTATGTGTGCGAACATACCAAGCTTCAGAGCCGTCACCAGGTTACGGCCATTATCACACATGACCATGCCTGGTTGTAAGTTCAGTGGTGAGAACCACAGATCTACAGTCATATGAAAAAGTTTGGGCACCCCTATTAATGTTAACCTTTTTTCTTTATAACAATTTGGGTTTTTGCAACAGCTATTTCAGTTTCATATATCTAATAACTGATGGACTGAGTAATATTTCTGGATTGAAATGAGGTTTATTGTACTAATAGAAAATGTGCAATCCGCATTTAAACAAAATTTAACCGGTGCAAAAGTATGGGCACCCTTATCAATTTCTTGATTTGAACACTCCTAACTACTTTTTATTGACTTACTAAAGCACTAAATTGGTTTTGTAACCTCATTGAGCTTTGAACTTCAGGTGTATCCAATCATGAGAAAAGGTATTTAAGGTGGCCACTTGAAAGTTGTTCTCCTAATTGAAGCTCCTATGAAGAGTGGCATCATGGGCTCCTCAAAACAGCTCTCAAATGATCTGAAAACAAAGATTATTCAACAGTTGTTCAGGGGAAGGATACAAAAAGTTGTCTCAGAGATTTGAACTGTCAGTTTCCACTGTGAGGAACATAGTAAGGAAATGGAAGAACACAGGTACAGTTCTTGTTAAGCCGAGAAGTGGCAGGCCAAGAAAAATATCAGAAAGGCAGAGAAGAAGAATGGTGAGAACAATCAAGGACAATTCACAGACCACCTCCAAAGACCTGCAGCTTCATCTTGCTGCAGATTGTGTCAATGTGCATTGGTCAACAATACAGCGCACGTTGCACAAGGAGAAACTGTATGGGAGAGTGATGCAAAAGAAGCAGTTTCTGCAAGTACGCCACAAACAGAGTCGCCTGAGGTATGCAAAAGCACATTTGGACAAGCCAGTTACATTTTGGAAGAAGGTCCTGTGGACTGATGAAACAAAGATTGAGTTGTTTGGTCATACAAAAAGGCGTTATGCATGGAGGCAAAAAAACACGGCATTCCAAGAAAAGCACTTGCAACCCACAGTAAAATTTGGTGGAGGTTCCATCATGCTTTGGGGCTGTGTGGCCAATGCCAGCACCGGGAATCTTGTTAAAGTTGAAGGTTGCATGGATTCAACTCAGTATCATCAGATTCTTGACAATAATGTGCAAGAATCAGTGACGAAGTTGAAGTTACGCAGGGGATGCATATTTCAGCAAGACAATGATCCAAAACACCGCTCCAAATCTACTAAGGCATTCATGCAGAGGAACAATTACAATGTTCTAGAATGGCTATCCCAGTCCCCAGACCTTAATATCATTGAAAATCTGTGGGATGATTTGAAGCGTGCTGTCCATGCTCGGCGACCATCAAACTTAACTGAACTGGAGTTGTTTTGTAAACAAGAATGGTCAAATATACCTTCATCCAGGATCCAGGAACTCATTAAAAGCTACAGGAAGCAACTAGAGGCTGTGATTTTTGCAAAAGGAGGATCTACAAAATATTAATGTCACTTTTATGTTGAGGTGCCCATACTTTTGCACTGGTCAAATTTTGTTTAAATGCGGATTGCACATTTTCTGTTAGTACAATAAACCTCATTTCAATCCAGAAATATTACTCAGTCCATCAGTTATTAGATATATGAAACTGAAATAGCTGTTGCAAAAACCCAAATTGTTATAAAGAAAAAAGGTTAAAATTAATAGGGGTGCCCAAACTTTTTCATATGACTGTATATGAAACTGAAATAGCTGTTGCAAAAACCCAAATTGTTATAAAAAAAAAGGTTAACATTAATAGGGGTGCCCAAACTTTTTCATATGACTGTATCTGGTCCGTTATAGCTTTCCACAGCTTTGCAGCAATGTGCTGTTTGTCAACTAAAGAAATTAGTTTCAGCAGAGCCTGTTGCCGCTTCACCGAGCCAGTGATGCAGTGCTTCCAGCTTGTGACTGATATGGACGATGTACTCTAAGATGACAATTCGGAAGATGGAGAATGAAGAGGAGGAGGGGGTGCAGAAACTAATGTAGGAAGTGGGATAAGGGCCTGCAATCCTTGGCTGTGGTAGCAGGTGTGCCATCCCAGGGTTCGACTCGGTCGTTTCCACAAGGTTCATGTAGTGTGCCGTCAAGGAAATTTATAGCCCATAGCCACAACTACTTGTGCACGTGGCAGTCGTTAATTGGCCCTTCCAAGTAACTGCGTTGGTCAGGGCACGGGTGATATTATGGGACACATGCTGGTATAAGGCAAGGATGGCACACAGGTAAAAATAGTGGCAACTTGGGACTGAGTATCAAGGGACGGCCGCTGCCATGAAGTTGCGGTAAGCCTAAATGGAAACATTTGCTTGGCAAGCAGTCTGGAAATGTAAATGTGGTGAAAAAGCCAGCTCACCTGTTATGGGCTTCCCACCTACAAAGCACGGATATTCACTCTGCGTGGTGTGAACAAACAGTGAAAAAGAAAGAAAGATTTAGCTCCAAAATTGAAATATTTTTGAGGATTTAATGCAAAAAAACACGCAGAGTTTAAAATCAAGGTACAAAAAAGATTGAAATATCCCGAACCCCAGATATTATAAAAAACAAATGACTGGAGACAAGTAGCACCAACAGCTATGCGTTTCAGACTGAATAGTCTTTTGTCTTCTGGGCTATGGGACATTTGAAACCGCGATCTCCCTGCGCAGGTGCAATATTTTGTTTGGCTATGTCGATGACACATTGTGTGTGTCATCCATATCAATCACATTGGGAGGAGGGACAGGAGTCACGGCAAACCCATTAGACCGGGCCAGTTGCTTTGCATACAGCACGGGAGCTATTCAAAAGGTTATTTTGGTGATATGCAGTGGGGTCAGGACATAATATACCACTTTTTAGAATGCAGCATAGGTGCTAAGAAAGGTGGGGGAATTAGCTCATACACTATAAAACTGGAGACAGGTTCCCTTTCATTAACTCCACTCTAGTGTGGCGTCAGTAACCCAGGCATCTTTTTGCTGTACTTTTGAGACTATCACTGCAGTACCCAGTTCTTAGCCTTTACTCAGCATGGCATGTTGCAGCTGAGCCAGGAGGCCACTTTCTCTTTCCCACTGGTTCCATTCAAACTTTATGTACTTAGGACTATATGTTGAGCCAATCTTGTTCAATCCCCTTGTAGATCAGAGGTCTCAAACACGCGGCCCGTGGGCCGCATGGGGCCCCCGAGACTGCTTGTTGCAGCCTGCAGACCCCGTGACGATCGCAGGTCTATGCCAGAGGCCAGCGACGGCAGGACTTTACTACAATTGAATCATTTGCGGTGCCGCACAGTGGAGCTGTCTGTGTTATATCAATGGCTGCTGCCTGCCAATCAGTTGCAAGGAAGTGACACCGCTGTATGACGTCACATCCTTGCATTTGATTGGCTGACGGTAGCCATTGGAATAACGCAGACATCTCCTCTGCGCGGCACTGAAAATTATTCAATTGTAGTAAAGGCCTGCCGGTGCCTACCCTTGGGCATAGAGCTGCGATCGTCATGGGCCGCAACAAGCAGGTACATGCTCACAATGAGGACCCGCTGTGTCCTGGGGCCACACGTCTCCTCCTTAGAAGGCAACAGCTGCTCGTGCCCGCGATCAGGGTTTGGGGTGCTGCGGTCTCCTTGCTGTGTTCTCCCTAGGGAGGGCATGTTACTCTGCAGCATAAATTCACATACTGCGGCCTCTGCAAGCCGCACCACAGGTCAGTTTTCACTGCAGGCTGAACAAGCACAGTGGGCATGGGATTTTTAGAAATCCCATTCACTATGTGTGCGGAAATAAGGATATATTCTGAGCTATTAAGAGATATTCCAATAGCCGCCATCCTACAAGGTACCTCAGGCCTAAGGAAGCTTCAATCAGTAGGCTAATTAACTTGAGGAAATTGTCTGTTGGCAATGGTGTGAACAAAAGGCAATCTCCTATGATATGGAAATTAGGTGAGCTGTTTAGGCCTGAGAACACAAAGGGAAAGGAAGACCCTCTTCTGTGACACTGTAGAACAAGTTCCTAACTAATTAAGGGGCTTCCTGTACTCCTGAGACAGACAGGCACAGGGAATAAATGTTTAATATCTCATGAGCCATGCTTACTATAAATATGTCAAGCAGAAATATGGCATCCCAGAATGCTGACGATTCCAGCACATAATTTATATAGGTGTCGGACCTCCGTAGGTAGCCTAAACTTGATATGGGCCAGTGGGGCACCAGCAGACTAGCCATGTGTCCTATGATTTTGAAGGTAAAATCATAAACTGTAAAAATGAGAGCATTGGCGTCCGCCTACGACGTTCCCAGGCAAAGTTATGGCCAATAATCACTTTGGGATATTATTTTAGACTCAAGCCAGGGGTGGGGCAGTGCTCTCCTGTGAGGTCACTAAGTAGGAGGGGACGGGGATGGGAGCCAATTTGATAAAGTCAAGGTGGCTAGTTTTTGGTTTGTCTTTGCTCGGGGGTCAAGTGTACTATACACCTGTAAGAAAGTCCCTGGAACCCTGGTCGAACGGCGGCCCCCTGTGGCCAGACGCATAAGGTAACTGCTTGATCTGTATGTCTGCTTGTGATCCACAACTTATGTGTAAATGTACTCTGACCTATCTATATATATTCTGTAAATTCCATACTGTATATATTGTAGTTTCTAGTGTGACTTAAGGCTGCTTTACACGGTACGACCGATTGTGCGATTTCACAATCGATCGTACCCACCCCCGGCCTTTTTGCGTCACGGGCAAATCGCTGCCCGTGTCGCACAAAGTTAGTAACCCCCGTCACACATACTTACCTCTCGTGCGACCTCGCTGTGGGCGGCGAACGTCCACTTCCTGGAGTGGGTGGGACGTTCGGCGTCACAGCGACGTCACACGGCCGCCGGCCAATAGAAGCGGAGGGGCGGAGATGAGCGGGACGTAAACATCCCGCCCACCTCCTTCCTTCCACATAGAGCCGGCGGCGGCCGCGGGAGGCAGGTGAGCTGCTCATCGTTCCCGTGGTGTCACACGGAGCGGCGTGTGCTACCACGGAAACGATGGTCAACTAAATCAAACGATATTATGGAACCTAGCGAGCAGTACCCGACTCACGATTTGTGAGCAATACTGCGTCGCTAGGAGGTGTCACACAGGCCGGCATCGCCAGCGATGCCGGATGTGCGTCACAAAAACCGTGACCCCGACGATCTATCGCACGATAGATTGTCTGGTGTAAAGCAGCCTTTAGGCATATTAAAATCTATAATTTAATCTTGGACTGTTCTGTTATCTCGATCCTGAGTCCCACGTCTGTGTGCTTGGCGAATAGTTATCGTAATCGATTGGTGGCAGCGAGTTTATGCCAAGGATCATTGTGGGGCAACCAGTGAGATCTGAGGGAGGTTTAGATATATTCCGTCCGCTGAGGTCGGGGGAATATATACCTTACTCTCCCCGGGAGCCCTTCAATCATCGGCATAGTAGAATAGCGGCCTCCTTGCTTATTGTTGGGCAATTCCATAATTGGCCTGACTATAAGAGGGGCGCCAGAGAGCGCGTCATGTGCTCTGTCTGTCGGGTGGTAGAAAGGAGGGGTTTAACTTCCACTTCCTACACCCCGTTTCGCGACACTATGCTTTTACTGCACTGCAGCGTCTTGGATGCAGCTGAAACATGCTGCATTCAAAACGCTGCAAACCCAGATCGTGGGGACGTAGGTAACGGAGGAAAGGTGAGGAGAATTTTTTTTCTTTTGCATATTACTAAAGGATGACCACAATACCACAAGGATGAGCACAGTACTGCAGGACACAATACTGCAGGGCACAAGGATGAGCACAATACTACTAGGATGGGCACAATGCTGCAGGACACAATACTGCAGGACACAATACTACAGAGCACAAGGATGAGCACAATACTACAAGGATGGGCATAATGGCATAATACTGCAGGGCACAATACTACAAGGATGGCAACAATACTGCAGGGTACAATACTACAAGGATGGGCACAATACTACAAGGATGGGCACAATACCACAAGGATGAGCACAATATTTCTGGGCACAATATTACAAGGATGAGCACAATACTACTGGGCACAATACTACACGGCACAAGGATGTATGCAAATCAAAAAAGGTCCGTGGAGTCTCTGTTAGGAGTCTCGACACAGAAAATAGCCAGTTTCCTCCGGGAAGGACCTAGCCAACGAGTGGCACTTTTTAAGGCGACCACCATAACCACCATATTAAGAAGCCCTTACTTAAGGCCCACTTAATATGGAGGTTATGGTGGTCTCCTTAAAAAGAGCCACTCCTTGGCTAGGTCCTTCCTGGAGGGAACTGGCTATTTTCTGTGTCGAGACTCCTAACAGAGGCTCCACAGACCTTTTTTGATTTGCATACTTCCCAGGGGGCAATGCACCTAGGATTTCACTGTGTTGAGCGCCTTTGCTGGCTGCCGGCAGTGTTTTCTCTGGCTGGTCTCCCCGAGATCAGTGATTGTTTTGTCTTGCAGGGCACAAGGATGGCACAATAATACAGCGAACAATACCACAAGGATGGGCACAATACCACAAGGATGTGCACAATACTACTGGGCATAATACTACAATGATGGGCACAATACTACACGACACAATACCACAAGGATGAGCACAATACCACAAGAAGGGCAGTGAGCCCCATAGGGGTGAATGGACCCCATGACGATCGGGAGGGTGCAAGGTTAGGAAAGGGTTAATAGGTTTGCATGGGATGGGGGATGTGTGGGAGTACAGGATTGGTAGTAGGGAGCTGTAAGGGGATTGGGGGGGAGCAAGGAAGGGGTGGGGTGTTGGGAGAGGTATAAGAGAGGGGGGGTGTGCTGTTTACCTCCCCTTTCGTCGATTGATCTTTGTGTCCCAGGACGTAGTGCTGCTGTTGCTTCCTGCCATGGCTGCCCTTGCTGAACTCCTGGAGATGGTGCGGGGGGCATCCGAGGTCATGGGAGTGGATGCCCTGAGGCAGCAGCTGGCAGCAGTCTGTGGGGCTGGAGCGGCGCCGCCTGCTGTTCCAGCGCCCGGGCCGTGGCTACGTGCTCGGCGGGCGCGACCGCCGGAGCGCTACTCCCCCAGCTGGAGGGGGAGAATCAGATCAAGGAGCCCCTGCGGGGACCCTCCGGAGCAGCGGCGGAGCCCTCCAACTAACCTAGGGGAGCAGCCGGCCACCGGGAGGAATCCGCGACGGAGATCCCGTGGGTCGGGGGTGGGCGGAGCCTCTGCGAGGCCCACTTCCGGTCCGCGGCCTGCGCAGCACCAGACCGGAGCATGGATGACGGCAGCCCCCAGTGATGTGCCGGCTGGGGGTGGCGCTCGGCGTGCCGGATTGCCGGAGGAGACTCCCTGCAGGCCGCAGGGGAGAGCAACAGGACGGGGGACGGGAGCGGATGTGAGCGGCGAGGTCAGGAGATCGGAGGAGGGGTACGGTGGCCCGCAGGCACAGAGGAGATCGGTAGTCACGGTCCCCCCCGGCGAGGAGCGTGCTGGGGGTGGGTCCCGGCGAGGAGCAAGCTCGGCACGGCCTTCCGGCAGTCGGCAGGGAGGGAGCCCACTGAGGACGACAGGAGAAGGGGCGGCGCAGCAGGATATCACGATTACAGCGGGAAGAGACGGCGGCAGGGCGCCACGGCGGGAGAAAAGGAAGAGGTCAAGCAGGAGTCGCCCGGACGAGCGGGGTGCGGTGACCGTGGGGGTCGACGGCCGCCAGGTGCGGGCTGTCCCCTCGCTGGTCCCCCCTGAGGATTTCGGCAGCGCATCAGACTCCAGCGAGGAAGAAGGAGCAGCGGCAGGTCGGACGGAGCGGCAGCTGGAAGATCGTGGCACGGCTGTTCCGGCGTCGGCTCAACGGCAGCCTGGTGAGCAGACAACAGAAATGTTACATGCTGTGGGTAGCGCGGGCAAGGGCGGGGGTTCCGTCGCGGGACGCGTTGCGCTGGGGGCGAGTGCGGTCGGGCAGTCTGGTTTACCGGGTCCAGAGTTTTGGGGGCAGCTTTTGGGGGTGTTGCAGGGGTTGTCTGCGGAACGGGGGAGTCGGACTGGGCCTGGGGCTCCGGTGGGGGCGTGGGTGGGCCCCACGGAGGTGGTGCGGACAGAAGCGCCGGTGCGCGATGTTGCTGCGGGGGACATGACCTCGGCGGCAGGTACGGGACAGGAGGCTGGTGGGGCGGCTTCCGTGGGTGCGAGTAAGGAGGCGGAAAAGGAAAAAGAAAAGGAGGATGAGGTAGTGCGTTTGGATGATAGGGCACGGAGTGAAATTTATGTGTGCTTTGAAGGGCAGTTAGGGGTTCATTTGAAAAAGGAGGTGAGGGAAAAGATTTGGAAGGGGGAGTATGTGGAAATTTTTTCCCTGCTTCCCTTGGAAAAGTTTAATTTGGATAAGGTGAAACCTAGTGATACAAAAAAGGAGAAGGAGGATGAGGAAAAACGGCGGTATAGGTTGATCCCGAGGACGTTTACCAATTGGTTGCAGGCCTTTGCTATCTTAGCCAGTGTGATCGGGGAAAAGGAGCCGGAGCATTGTTCCGCCCTATTTGGATATATGGACGCGATAGGGGAGGCGTATAGAGTATACGGCGGTTTGGGGTGGTTGAGATATGATGAGCAGTTCCGGCAGCGGAAGGCTCTGCGGCCTGGTGTCCAGTGGGGCCACAAGGATATTTCTTTGTGGATGCGGTTAATGACGGCGCCGGCTCAGCCCTTTCGAGGGGGTGCCGGGAGCCCGGGTGCGAGTGGCGGGTCCTCGGCTGGACAGAAAAAGGGAGCTTGTTGGCAGTATAACGAGGGACAGTGTAAGTTCGGGGCCTCTTGTCGGTTCAGACACGAGTGTTCCGGATGTGGAGGGTCCCACCCTCTGGCCAGGTGCTTCAAGAAAGGCAAAGGAAAGGCGGGGGAGGGGTCTGGAAAAAGGGAGGACGCCAGTGAGGGTAGAGGCGATGCTTCCCTATTTAAGTAGATACCCGGATGTGCGGGCGGCGGAGTTGTTGGAACGTGGTTTTACAGAGGGCTTTCGGATTCCGTTTGAATCTGAGGCGCCGGTGTTTCGCCCGGGAAACTTGCGGTCCGCAAAAGAACATCCGGCGGTGGTGAAGGAAAAGCTGCAGAAGGAGGTGGAGTTGGGGAGGATGGCGGGCCCATTCCAGGACCCGCCATTCTCTAATTTACGGATTTCCCCCCTTGGGGTGGTACCTAAGAAGGAGCCGAACAAATTTCGGCTCATTCATCATTTATCTTATCCGGCGGGATTGTCGGTGAATGATGGGATATCACCGGAATTGTCGGCGTTATGTTATGTATCGTTCGATAGGGCCTTGGAGCTGGTAAGGGTAGCGGGGCGGGGGGCCCTGATGGCAAAGGCGGATGTGGAAGCAGCTTTTCGTTTACTCCCGGTGCATCCAGAGAGCTTTCATCTCTTAGGGTGTATGTGGGATGGTGAATACTATGTGGATCGTTGCCTGCCGATGGGATGTTCCATTTCGTGTGCTTATTTTGAGGCATTCAGTACTTTTGTGGAATGGGTAGTCAAGGAGGTGGCAGGAGTCCATTCGGTGATTCACTATTTGGATGACTTCTTTTGCGTGGGTCCGGCGGGCTCTTCGGTTTGCTCCTTGTTGTTGTTTACGTTAGAGCGGATCGCGCGGAGCCTGGGTATTCCGTTGGCAAAAGACAAAACAGAAGGGCCGGTGACGGTATTATGTTTCTTAGGTATCGAAATTGATACACTGGCAATGGAATGCCGGTTGCCGGAGGGAAAGCTGTTGGATTTGAAGGCGTCGGTGCGGTTTTTGTCTCAGGCCAAGAAGGTGCGGTTGCGCGAGTTGCAGTCAGTGCTCGGAAAATTGAATTTCGCTTGTCGCATTATGCCGATGGGGCGGATATTTAATAGGAGACTGGCGAGCGCAACCGCAGGGGTAAAAGCTCCAAATCACTTTGTCAGAGTGACAAAAAATGATGAAAGGGGATTTGTTGGTGTGGGAGGAGTTCTTGGACCGGTACAACGGTCGGACCCTTTGGATGAGCGAGGCGGTGTCCAATAGCCAGCTGGAATTGTACACGGATGCGGCTGGGGCGACAGGTTTTGGAGCAATTTTTCAAACGCGCTGGTGCGTGGGAAAGTGGCCGCGGCGGTGGGTGGAAGCAGGTTTGGTGAGGAATTTGGCGCTGTTGGAATTGTTTCCCATTATTGTGGCGGTGGAGTTGTGGGGCCCTGTTTTTGCTGGAAGAAGGGTTTGCATGCATTGTGACAACATGGCGGTGGTGCATTCCATCAACGCACTGTCGGCAAAATCCCCGCCGGTTGTGGGGTATTTAAGGCATCTAGTGTTGCGCTGTTTGGAGTTAAACATTTGCGTGGTGGCTCGGCATGTGCCTGGGATTCGCAACGAGGTGGCTGATGCGCTATCACGGTTTCAGTTTTGCAGGTTCAGGAAGCTGGTGCCGGAAGCGGACGCGGAGGGGGAACCTTGCCCGAACTGGCTGTGGGACCTGGCATCGGTGTAGCTTTTGAGGGAATTCGGAGTTCGGTGTCTGAGGCTACTTGGTGCCGATATCAGGCGGTGTGGCAGGAATGGGCAAAGTTGGAAAGTAGGGAGTTCATGGAGTCGGGTTACCAGGGTCGAGTGTTGGGGGTACTGATGTTAATAAGTGGGGATTTTTCGGAAGGCAGGTCTGTTTCGGTGATTGGTTGCAAGTTGGCGGCGTTGGCCTTTTTGTTCCAGATGCAAGGGGTTCGGGACGCGACTAAGGATTTTCTGGTGCGACAGGCGATGAAGGGTTTTCGAAAAGGGGCTCAGTCGCGTGACTGTAGGCGGCCGGTGTCATTGCCATTGTTGGTGCGTTTGGTGGGGTGTTTAGGGGAGTTGTGTTCGTCTCCTTATGAGCGGGTGTTGTTCTCGGTAGCTTTTGTACTGGCGTTTTTTGGGGCCTTTCGTATTGGCGAATTGGTCAGCCCGACTAAGCAAGCGATGGGTGGTTTGCTGTTGGGTGATGTGATGCTGGGGGAGGATAGAGTGGAATGTCGGCTTCGTTTTTCTAAAACGGATCAGAGGGGCCGGGGGCGCTTAGTAGTGTTGTACGCTTTACCGGGGCACCAGTTGTGCCCAGTGTTACATGTGTCAGAGTTTTTAAAGGTGCGCGGCGGTTACCCTGGTGTTTTTCTTAGACATACGAACGGATTGGCTTTGTCGCGGTATCAATTCAATGCGGTGCTGAAGATGGCTCTAGCAAGGGTGGGGGAGGAGCCATGTGAGTACGGGTCTCACTCCTTCCGGATTGGGGCGGCAACGGAGGCCGCCAGGTGGGGCTTGAGTGAGGATTGTATCCGGCGGATTGGGAGGTGGGAGTCTTCCAGGTTCCGTTTGTACATTAGGCCTCACTTGGTCAGGTGATGGTCAGGGGTGGGGGATTCAAGGTTGGTGTTAGATGCCGGTTTGTGGGCAATTTCTTGTGCTGTTGCTGTTTTTATTCGTGGTCTTTGTATTTTATAGGTCCATGCCTTGTGTGGATCCTCGGGCACTCCTATGTGTATTGGGGAGCGTTGCGGGCGGATGTGCGGCGTGACGGTCGGCAGCTCGGAGTGTCGGTGTCGGAAGCTCGAGTAAAGTGGCTCGGAATTCGGGGCATGACCTGGGGTAGGGTGCGCCCTGAGGTGGCTTATTATAGCCGTATGGATCGTGTCCCTGATGTGTTAATTTTGCATGTGGGAGGGAACGATTTGGGAGTAAGGTCGGCGAGGGAATTGAAAAGGGATATAAAGCTGGACCTGTTACATTTGTGGAGGGCGTTCCCGGGCATAGTTATCGTTTGGTCGGACATTATAGCTCGGACGCAGTGGCGTTTTGGGAGGTCGGTGGACCGTATTAATAGGGCTCGGAGCAAGCTGAACCGGGCTATTGGCAGGTTTGTGGCGAGAAATGGTGGGTTGGTGGTGCGGCATAGAGAATTGGAGGAGTCCACGGAGCAGTATCTAAGGAGAGATGGGGTTCACCTGACTGATGTGGGTCTGGATTTATGGATGTTGGGTTTGAGGGATGGCCTAGAGCAAGCACTGGGGGTGTGGGGGGCCCGGACCAAGTAAGGGTGTCACTTGGCCGGCCTGTGGCGGGGTGATAGGTCCGTCTGAGAGGTTGGGAGTACCGACAGTCGGCTTGTTGGTACGAAGTCGCTCAAGGGGAGTGGCTTCGGAGTGGATGGGAACTTGTGGGCGGAGGTCCCGCAGGTTCTGGGTAGGGGTAATTAACGATGGAACGTTGTTACCCCTCACCTCGGGCCGGGTGGTCACGGCCGAGGTGGTCCTCTGGGCCAGTTTGGAGGTTACGGCCGGGGGGTTAGGAATGATGGTTTGCCTCTCGGACGGATCTATCGGTGTTTCTGGTTATACGGGTATATATGTATAAGGTTAAGTTTAACAATTGAGTGGCATGTTGGGCCACAAGTTTGGTATACATATATACGGTAAAATAAAACTGTGGCCATTCCTGCAATAAAGTCGTGGTTCTCGTCTTCATTTAGGTAGATATGGTACGGGGGGTGTGTTTTACAGGATAACCTGCTTATCCCTTATAGATGCGTCAAGAAGGGCAGTGAGCCCCATAGGGGTGAATGGACCCCATGACGATCGGGAGGGTGCAAGGTTAGGAAAGGGTTAATAGGTTTGCATGGGATGGGGGATGTGTGGGAGTACAGGATTGGTAGTAGGGAGCTGTAAGGGGATTGGGGGGGAGCAAGGAAGGGGTGGGGTGTTGGGAGAGGTATAAGAGAGGGGGGTGTGCTGTTTACCTCCCCTTTCGTCGATTGATCTTTGTGTCCCACCCGCCCGCCCTGATATATAATTATATGTATATGTTCAAAAAAAAAAAAAAAAAAAAGATGTGAAAAGGTGATGGTTTTTCAAAAAAAAAAAAAGAACTTTAAAAAAAAAAAAAAAAAAAAGAGGAATAAAGGAGAATACAAGGTTGAGTTGCTAATTTATTGTTGTCACAGCGGGGTGATAGGTCCGTCTGAGAGGTTGGGAGTACCGACAGTCGGCTTGTTGGTACGAAGTCGCTCAAGGGGAGTGGCTTCGGAGTGGATGGGAACTTGTGGGCGGAGGTCCCGCAGGTTCTGGGTAGGGGTAATTAACGATGGAACGTTGTTACCCCTCACCTCGGGCCGGGTGGTCACGGCCGAGGTGGTCCTCTGGGCCGGTTTGGAGGTTACGGCCGGGGGGTTAGGAATGATGGTTTGCCTCTCGGACGGATCTATCGTGTTTCTGGTTATACGGGTATATATGTATAAGGTTAAGTTTAACAATTGAGTGGCATGTTGGGCCACAAGTTTGGTATACATATATATGGTAAAATAAAACTGTGGCCATTCCTGCAATAAAGTCGTGGTTCTCGTCTTCATTTAGGTAGATATGGTACGGGGGGTGTGTTTTACAGGATAACCTGCTTATCCCTTATAGATGCGTCAAGGATGGACACAATACTACAAGGATCAGCACAATACTACTGGACACAATACTACAAGGATCAGCACAATACTATAGGGCACAAAGATGGGCACAATACTACAGGGCACAATACCACAAGGATCGGGGACATTACTACAGGGCACACAGATGGGGACATTACTACAATATGTTGGCTAAGATTACTATATGATGCTGCTAATTTTAAAACAATATTACAAGAAGGTGATAAAATTCAAAATAAAAGCATGAATTATTTTTTTTGCGATATTAAACATGCTTTTTTTATCTATAAACTTAACTAAACAAAAAAACTGCAGGTTTGTTCTAATAAACAAGGAAAAATGTTCAAAAATGTGATCCAAAGATGTATAGAAAAAAAACATGAATTGATTAAAAATGTCACTTTGTCCTGCAAAGAATGCGGCCCCCCTCATTTTTTTATTTTCTATATGCGGCCCATACACCCAGCTGATTTTGGAATCCCTGTTGTAGATCCTCTATGCCAATCTATGCTATTGAATGTTAGGCATCCAGCTTATCTTACAATTTCCGCAAAATGTTGAGACCCTATAAATCGTTGCCATCATAAATGACATGGGCTTCGGTAATAAAAAAAATGTTACAGATTCTGATTATAACCACATAACTAATATTAAACCAAGGAGTTATCTCAACAAGGTATTGCCCTTCCAAATGTCCTAAAAGGACACACGTTATAGGATGGTATAGGGAGGTAGAGTGCTCTTATGTGACATTGTGTTTATATACGTGTGATTAATATATGTTGCACTGACAGTTTTAATAAGTATCTGTATCCCCCAATTGACTTAAATGAAAAATCAACTGCATTACATGTAATACACTTACATAAGAACTTCTGGCAGTGACACCTAGTGGCTGCTGTTCCCTCTTTCTCAGTTTCTGGTAATACACTAGATTCCAGTGACAAAGTGCAAATGAATCTGTACAAGTTCTTTACATATCATTGGTGCAATCTTTGCAGCCACACAAAAGCCCAATAAGTAAGGGGCCCGCTTTGATCTCCAAAATAGCAAACACGTCTGTCACAGCCACAGCAAATCTAACATGTCCAGTGAATTGTGTGATAACTGTTCCTGAAGATCCGGCCCTCCCTTTACTGTACAGAAGAATAATGGTCGCCCTGTGTAAGATTTCCCTGGGATTCTGGAAGAACTCATGTTAAGTATAAAGCCCCTTTCACACATAGCGACGCAGCAGCGATCACGACGGGCGACCTGACCTTATCAGGATCGCTGCTGCGTCGTTACATGGTCGCTGGTGAGCTGTCAAACAGGCAGATCTCACCAGCGACCAGTGACCAGCCCCCAGCCAGCAGCGACGGGTGGAAGCGATGCTGCGCTTGGTAACTAAGGTAAATATCGGGTAACCATTACCCGATATTTACCTTGGTTACCAGCGCACACCGCTTAGCGCTGGTTCCCTGCACTCCTAGCCAGAGTACACATCGGGTTAATAAGCAAACCTTTGCTTATTTACCCGATGTGTACTCCGGCTACGTGTGCAGGGAGCAGGGAGCCGGCACTGGCAGCGTGAGATCGGCGGTGCTTGTAACTAATGTAAATATCGGGTAACCAAGGAAACGGCTTCCCTTGGTTACCCGATATTTACCTTGGTTACAGCTTACCGCAGGCTGCCAGAAGTCAGCTCCCTGCTCCCTGCTCGCTTCAGTTCGTCGCTCTCTCGCTGTCACACACAGCGATGTGTGCTTCACAGCGGGAGAGTGACAAGAAAAAAATGAAGCAGGACATTCAGCAACGAGCAGCGACCTCACAGCAGGGGCCAGGTTGTTGCTGGATGTCACACACAGCGACAACGACGGGACGTCGCTGCTACGTCACAGAAAATGGTGACTTAGCAGCGACGTCGTTGTCGCCGTTGCTGTGTGTGACACCACCTTAAGCCTTCAGATACTGAGGGTCATACTTGCAACACATACACCTCTTTAAATCTATTCCAGATATCAGGAAACGCTGCCCTAATAACTGGCACAAATCCAGAGTGATGTATGTGACATGCTACAGCTCTCATCTCACAACACTGTCATTGTAAGGA
This sequence comes from Anomaloglossus baeobatrachus, assembly GCF_048569485.1. NCBI lineage: Eukaryota > Metazoa > Chordata > Amphibia > Anura > Aromobatidae > Anomaloglossus > Anomaloglossus baeobatrachus. The sequence goes on from NC_134357.1 coordinate 73,609,456, forward strand.
TAGGGGAAGAAAAGCAGAGCTGACAGTGCTGTGAGATGAGAGCTGCAGCATGTCACATACATCATCCTAGTTTCGTGCCAGCAATTAGGACAGTATTCCCCGATGCCTGAAATAGATTCAGAGAGGTGTATTTATTGGCACCCAGCTCTGCTCTCTTATTTCATTTGGAAGCCCAGTAGATGCCACCAAGGAAATAACTGAGGAGAGCATGGCCGTGTGTCATTACAAGTCCTCCAAGATCACATAGAGAAATCCCATTCTGACTTTTTCTTGGGGCATTTTTGGTGTTTTTCATCCATGATGACTCCTACTTGTGATTATTCAAAGTCATTCAAGGGAAAAAGTAACTGCCCCTAGACATCTATGCTAATGCTCTTTTGAGTATAATGAAAATTAGCATATAACATTTTCAAGCTAAAAAAAATAAAATAACTATGCATGATAAGTCCAGTTTAACATTCTTAAACTGCTGAAAAGTTCTCTTTAAAGTATCTCAGAACATTGTAAAATAGTGAAATATATAATACCATAAACATTAGTCATAGCTGCGGCGGTCACATGTAAAAACACTAGAGTGGGAGGCAACTAGTGAGCATTAGGCCATTTGAGCCAAGGGTAAGAGGCCTGAAAAAAGTAGCATGCCGTATTATGTTTTACTTTAAAATTATGGCCACCCAAATAGAAAACAATTGGATCCCATTGATGTGAATTGGAATCCATCCAGCACCACTTAGGCCCCTTTCACATTGTGTTCTGACCTCCGTTCAGTGGTCCCGTTGGGGCGTCTATCTCAAAAACCTGCAAAACGTGTTTCGGGCGTATGCCCCAACGGGGCCACTGACTATAATGGTGCAGACGGAGTCACCGTGTGTTCTGTCATGCACCGCTTTGGGGAGTATGCGCTTATTGGAGACGGACACCAAGACGTAGTAGACTGCATCTGGATGTCCGCCTCCAGTAAGCGGATACTCCTGAAAATGGTGCATGACAGAACACACGGTGACTCCGTCTGCTCCATTATAATTATAGTCAATGGCCCCATCAGCGCATACGTCCAAAACCCATTTCGCGAGTTGTTCGGACGGAAGCCCCAATTGGACCACTGAACGGGGATAGGAACGCAATGTGAAAGCAACTTTATATGCGTCATCGGACAGATGTGTACCGTATGTTACCGTATTTCTATTCCTATAATGTGAACATAGCCTTATTTTTTACTTTCTGACTTCTTTTAAAGGGAAACAGTCAGATGGTTTTTGCTATCTCATCAGAATCCAATGATGTATCATTTAGATTACTGGATGCAGCAATTCTGAAACAATAAAAGTTTTTAGATTTAGCAATGCAGCAGAACTGAGAAAGCTTCCCCACCCACACCAGGCACTCTATATACAATACATCTATAGACAGTGACCTGCTAATCACAGAAAGGGGTGGAGTCAGGTGAGTGCCTGGGCCAGCTAATCACAACAATAATAATCTCCTGGTGCTAAAACAAACATTACAAGTAAACAAAACCATGGACCTTGGTAAAGCTGGGGTCACACTAAACGACAGCGACAACGACGTCGCTGTTACGTCACCATTTTCTGTGACGTAGCAGCGACCTTGTAAGTCGCTGTTATGATCGCTGCTTAGCTGTTAAACAGCAGCCGAAGCAGCGATCCTAACGACAGTGCTGCAACATGTGCAGAGAGCAGGGAGCCGCGCACACTGAGCGCTGGCTCCCTGCTCTCCTAGCTACAGTACACATCGGGTTAATTACACGATGTGTCCTGCAGCTACATGTGCAGAGAGCAGGGAGCCGCGCACACTGTTTAGCGCTGGCTCCCTACTCTCCTAGCTACAGTACACATCGGGTTAATTACACGATGTGTACTGCAGCTACATGTGCAGAGAGCAGGAGCCGGCACTGGCACCGTGAGAGCGGCGGAGGCTGGTAACGAAGGTAAATATCGGGTAACCACCTTGGTTACCCGATGTTTACCTTGGTTACAGCTTACCGCAGCTGCCAGATGCCAGCTCCTGCTCCCTGCTCGCTTCATTTCGTCACTCTCTCGCTGTCACACACAGCGATCTGTGCGTCACAGCGGGAGAGCGACGACCAAAAAATGAAGCTGGACATTCAGCAACGAGCGGCGACCTCACAGCAGGGGCCAGCTCGTTGCTGGATGTCACACACAGCGACAGCGACGGGACGTCGCTGCAACGTCACAGAAAATGGTGACGTAGCAGCGACGTCGTTGTCGCTGTGTGTGACACCACCTTAAGAGACACATCATTGAATACTGCGTGTTAACCCCTACATCATGCTGTCTTCAGATTACATAGCAAAACCTGCTGACAGAATTCACTTTAAATATTCAGTGACTACACAACCCATGTAATTTACAAATGGATTTACTATATATACTGGCTTTATACTGATTAGACTAATGCCGGCGTCACACGGTACGATATATCGCGCGATATGTCGGCGGGGTCACGGAATTCATGACACACATCCGGCATCATTAGAGATGTCGTACCGTGTGACACCTCCGAATGACTGTGAATGAGCAAAAATACTCACCTTATCGTTGCTCGTTGACACGTCGTTCATTTTCAAAATGTCGGTCCTCCTTCTGTGCTCCGGTTGTTCATCGTTCCCGAGGCAGCACACATCGCTCCGTGTGACACCCCGGGAACGACAAACACAGCTTATCTGCATCCCGCCGGCAATGCGGAAGGAAGGAGGTGGGCGGGATGTTACGTCCCGCTCATCTCCGCCCCTCCGCTTCTATTGGCCGGCGGTTGTGTGACGTCGCTGTGACGCCGAACGTCCCTCCCCCTTCAGGAAGAGGATGTTCGCTGTCCACAGCGAGGTCGTGCGGGAGGTAAGTACGTGTGACAGCGGTTACCGACTTTGTGCACTAGAGTTGAGCGCGGTTCGTGGTTCGTGGTTCTCCAGTTCGCGGCTCGAGTGATTTTGGGGCATGTTCTAGATCGAACTAGAACTCGAGCTTTTTGCAAAAGCTCGGTAGTTCTAGAAACGTTCGAGAACGGTTCTAGCAGCCAAAAAACAGCTAAATCATAGCTTGGTTTCTGCTGTAATAGTGTAAGTCACTCTGTGAATCAAACTATTATCACATTTCAGTGTATAGTGTGCGTGAACAGCGCCTTCAGATCACTGCTGTTTCTATAATGGCGATCGCCATTTTTTTTTTTTTTTTTTCTTGTCTTCCTTCCCTAAGCGCGCGCGTCTTGTGGGGCGGGCCAGCATGTCAGCCAATCCCAGACACACACACAGCTAAGTGGACTTTGAGCCAGAGAAGCAACGGCATGTGTGATAGGATCTGCATGTGTCAGGGCTGAGAGGACTGGTAAGCCCAGGAGGTGGATCCACTGGACCGAGTACGCCACCAGGTGGCAGAGTACACGGCAGCCGGAGCACTGACGTGGCCGGGACGGTTATAACCGGGTCAGCAGGATCACGGAGTTCTATGGGATAATGCAGGAAACAGGCACAGGTACCCGGTAGCAACAGACAAACAGTCACAGGAGAGAGCACAAGGGGACCTGAGCATCTAGCTCTAAAGACAAGCTAAAGGACACGTTGATCAGGCCCCGCCCCTATGGAAAGGCAAGTCTTATATACCCAGCACAGCCTCATGTCATTTCCTGCTGCAGGTGTGCTGGGCCTATAAGACCAGGAGAGTGGGCGCGGCCCGGTCCTATACAGAATCCTGAGGCCAATACTCAAAGTCAGACTCCTGAGACCAGGAGCAGGACTCAGGGGAGCAGGAGCGGGAGCGGCAGCCATGACTGGTGGACACATGGATTGGATCAGTGGGTAAGGAGTGGTGCTGGGACACGGGGAGCGTGACAGTACCCCCCCCTCTAAGCCCCCCCCTCCGAGCACAGAACCCCAGGGGCACCCCGGATCGAGACACCGGATCGGGACCTAACGCAAAGGCGGGGAAGGACCGCTGACCCCGTACCGCCCTCTTAGCTGCACGGCGCTTAGCCGATCTCCCAGCAGTGGCAACGGGAAGAGGAGGACCGTCAGAAACAGGACTGGCAGCGTGGACAACCGGCCCGGGCGTCTCGGACCGGACACAGGACAGGGACTCATCCCCGGCAGCCGTTGGCATCAGAGTCTCAATCGTCAGGGACGGTGGAACGACGCTGGAGAGCGTCGTCACTTCCGGTTCTGGTGGCACCACAGACACAAGTGCCAGGAGCTGTGGTACACCGCAGGACTGCGTCATATTCCCCTGTTCTTGTGCCATGATAGGGTCAGGTGCCAGGGGCTGTGGTACAACGCTGGATTGCGTCAGATTCTCCTCTTCTTGTGCCATGATAGGGTCAGGTGACAGGGACCGAGGAACAGGCTGTAGGCAGGTATCATGGCACGAGGGACTCCAGCGAGAGATTGCCCCAGAGCGCCAACTGATGTCAGGGTCATGTAGTCGCAGCCAGGGCAGACCCAGCAGGAGCGCAGGAGTCATTCTCGGGATGACGTAGAACGCAATAGTCTCAGTGTGCTGGGTACCAATACACAGTCTCACGGGTTCGGTGGTGTACCGGACAGGTTCGTATAATTGTTTTCCGTCCACGGAGGCGAACCAGAGGGGTTTTGCAAGCGGGATGACCGGTATCCGATAACGATCCACGGTAGCTTGTCGGATGAAATTAGCCGCTGCTCCCGAATCAATGTGAGCCTCCGCCGTGAACTGGGTCTTCTCGGTCGTGACCTGGACAGTCTGTGTAACCGGGACTGAAGGAATTCCGGTACCAAGGGTGGCGGTTCCCACCATCCCTTGGGCTTGGGGTCTACCTGGTCTCTCCGGGCAAGAGCGGAGCAGATGAGAACCGCTTCCGCAGTAGAAACACAGGCCCCGGGCGAGTCGCTCTGCGCGGCGTTGCTCGGCTTGGCTCAGCCGGTCTATTTGCATGGGTTCCGGGAACATGTCACAGGAAGGCAGGGGCAAAGGAGCGGTAGGCCTCTGCGGGGACAAGGCGTGACGGGGTGGTAGCTTCTCCCGGAATACCTCTTTGGTTCGCTCCTGGAAACGGAGGTCAATCCGGGTGGCTAAAGATATTAAGGCGTCCAAGGTGCGTGGAACGTCACGGCCAGCAAGCTCGTCTTTGACGCGGCCAGAGAGTCCTTCCCAAAAGGCCGCCGTCAAGGCCTCATTGTTCCAGCCCAGCTCAGAGGCGAGCGTGCGGAACTGGATGGCGTATTGGCCGACGGTCAGGGTCCCTTGGCGTAGCCGGAGGAGCGAAGAGGTCACCGTGGTGGCACGTCCGGGTTCATCGAATGTACCTCGGAAAGCGTGCAGGAATTCCCGGATGTCAGTGGTCACTGGATCCTCATTCTCCCACAGGGGGTTAATCCAGGCTAGAGCTTCGCCTTCCAAGTGTGACATCAGGAACGCCACTTTAGCCTGGTCTGAGACAAACAAATGAGGAAGTAACTTGAAATGCAGGGAGCACTGGTTCAAAAACCCCCGGCAGTTCTTGGGGTCCCCAGCATAGCGAGGCGGAGCAGCGAGGCGAAGTTGCGAGGTTGCGGAGACAGCAGGTTCAGATCCGGACGCCGTTTGCTGCGTGGACCGAGACGAGGCGGCAGTCTGTAATGTGTACAACCGGTGGTCCACAGACGTCAGGAACTTTAGTATGCGGTGTAAGGTGTCACGCTGTTGCACCAGTTCCTGGCGTAGTTCGGCCAGCTCAGATGTTTGTGCTCCAGCGGGATCCATGGCCTGATCAATCTGTCAGGGCTGAGAGGACTGGTAAGCCCAGGAGGTGGATCCACTGGACCGAGTACGCCACCAGGTGGCAGAGTACACGGCAGCCGGAGCACTGACGTGGCCGGGACGGTTATAACCGGGTCAGCAGGATCACGGAGTTCTATGGGATAATGCAGGAAACAGGCACAGGTACCCGGTAGCAACAGACAAACAGTCACAGGAGAGAGCACAAGGGGACCTGAGCATCTAGCTCTAAAGACAAGCTAAAGGACACGTTGATCAGGCCCCGCCCCTATGGAAAGGCAAGTCTTATATACCCAGCACAGCCTCATGTCATTTCCTGCTGCAGGTGTGCTGGGCCTATAAGACCAGGAGAGTGGGCGCGGCCCGGTCCTATACAGAATCCTGAGGCCAATACTCAAAGTCAGACTCCTGAGACCAGGAGCAGGACTCAGGGGAGCAGGAGCGGGAGCGGCAGCCATGACTGGTGGACACATGGATTGGATCAGTGGGTAAGGAGTGGTGCTGGGACACGGGGAGCGTGACAGCATGTCACATGTCCCTGCATTATAAAACCGGACATTTTCTTCACGGACGCCATTATCTGCCTTCTGCGTCTTTGGTGTCAGACATCACTGTCGCAGCTCCGTCTTCCTGAGTCCTATAGCCGATACAGCTGTATGCGCTGCATACACAGCGTTAGACAGCTTAGGGAGAGCACTTTATAGCAGTCCTTTTAAGGGCTCCAACCGGCAGGGTCAGAGAGCCATAGGTGACAGGTCCTGCAAACAGCAACAGCGTCTGTGTAGCCCAGGTCAGGGATTTCCTACCTGCATTTCACCATTAGGAGGGAATAGAAAGGCAGTCTTCCATTCCTCTACCCAGAGCACCACAATCCTGCCACTGTACCCTCTTGTCCTCTGCACACTCCAACTGATAACTAAGCCATTATACTAGCAAACACTCAGTGTACCTAGTGGCATCCTATACGTGGCTATTGGACTTTGCTATAGTCCCACTAGTGCAAAGACATTTGCAGAGCGCGTCTGCCTGCATTGCACACTACAACTCATTCTAACCAAGCCATTATACTAGCAAACACTCAGTGTACCTAGTGGCATCCTATACGTGGCTATTGGACTTTGCTATAGTCCCACTAGTGCAAAGACATTTGCAGAGCGCGTCTGCCTGCGTTGCACACTACAACTCATTCTAACCAAGCCATTATACTAGCAAACACTCAGTGTACCTAGTGGCATCCTATACGTGGCTATTGGACTTTGCTATAGTCCCACTAGTGCAAAGACATTTGCAGAGCGCGTCTGCCTGCGTTGCACACTACAACTCATTCTAACCAAGCCATTATACTAGCAAACACTCAGTGTACCTAGTGGCATCCTATACGTGGCTATTGGACTTTGCTATAGTCCCACTAGTGCAAAGACATTTGCAGAGCGCGTCTGCCTGCGTTGCACACTACAACTCATTCTAACCAAGCCATTATACTAGCAAACACTCAGTGTACCTAGTGGCATCCTATACGTGGCTATTGGACTTTGCTATAGTCCCACTAGTGCAAAGACATTTGCAGAGCGCGTCTGCCTGCGTTGCACACTACAACTCATTCTAACCAAGCCATTATACTAGCAAACACTCAGTGTACCTAGTGGCATCCTATACGTGGCTATTGGACTTTGCTATAGTCCCACTAGTGCAAAGACATTTGCAGAGCGCGTCTGCCTGCGTTGCACACTACAACTCATTCTAACCAAGCCATTATACTAGCAAACACTCAGTGTACCTAGTGGCATCCTATACGTGGCTATTGGACTTTGCTATAGTCCCACTAGTGCAAAGACATTTGCAGAGCGCGTCTGCCTGCGTTGCACACTACAACTCATTCTAACCAAGCCATTATACTAGCAAACACTCAGTGTACCTAGTGGCATCCTATACGTGGCTATTGGACTTTGCTATAGTCCCACTAGTGCAAAGACATTTGCAGAGCGCGTCTGCCTGCGTTGCACACTACAACTCATTCTAACCAAGCCATTATACTAGCAAACACTCAGTGTACCTAGTGGCATCCTATACGTGGCTATTGGACTTTGCTATAGTCCCACTAGTGCAAAGACATTTGCAGAGCGCGTCTGCCTGCGTTGCACACTACAACTCATTCTAACCAAGCCATTATACTAGCAAACACTCAGTGTACCTAGTGGCATCCTATACGTGGCTATTGGACTTTGCTATAGTCCCACTAGTGCAAAGACATTTGCAGAGCGCGTCTGCCTGCGTTGCACACTACAACTCATTCTAACCAAGCCATTATACTAGCAAACACTCAGTGTACCTAGTGGCATCCTATACGTGGCTATTGGACTTTGCTATAGTCCCACTAGTGCAAAGACATTTGCAGAGCGCGTCTGCCTGCGTTGCACACTACAACTCATTCTAACCAAGCCATTATACTAGCAAACACTCAGTGTACCTAGTGGCATCCTATACGTGGCTATTGGACTTTGCTATAGTCCCACTAGTGCAAAGACATTTGCAGAGCGCGTCTGCCTGCGTTGCACACTACAACTCATTCTAACCAAGCCATTATACTAGCAAACACTCAGTGTACCTAGTGGCATCCTATACGTGGCTATTGGACTTTGCTATAGTCCCACTAGTGCAAAGACATTTGCAGAGCGCGTCTGCCTGCGTTGCACACTACAACTCATTCTAACCAAGCCATTATACTAGCAAACACTCAGTGTACCTAGTGGCATCCTATACGTGGCTATTGGACTTTGCTATAGTCCCACTAGTGCAAAGACATTTGCAGAGCGCGTCTGCCTGCGTTGCACACTACAACTCATTCTAACCAAGCCATTATACTAGCAAACACTCAGTGTACCTAGTGGCATCCTATACGTGGCTATTGGACTTTGCTATAGTCCCACTAGTGCAAAGACATTTGCAGAGCGCGTCTGCCTGCGTTGCACACTACAACTCATTCTAACCAAGCCATTATACTAGCAAACACTCAGTGTACCTAGTGGCATCCTATACGTGGCTATTGGACTTTGCTATAGTCCCACTAGTGCAAAGACATTTGCAGAGCGCGTCTGCCTGCGTTGCACACTACAACTCATTCTAACCAAGCCATTATACTAGCAAACACTCAGTGTACCTAGTGGCATCCTATACGTGGCTATTGGACTTTGCTATAGTCCCACTAGTGCAAAGACATTTGCAGAGCGCGTCTGCCTGCGTTGCACACTACAACTCATTCTAACCAAGCCATTATACTAGCAAACACTCAGTGTACCTAGTGGCATCCTATACGTGGCTATTGGACTTTGCTATAGTCCCACTAGTGCAAAGACATTTGCAGAGCGCGTCTGCCTGCGTTGCACACTACAACTCATTCTAACCAAGCCATTATACTAGCAAACACTCAGTGTACCTAGTGGCATCCTATACGTGGCTATTGGACTTTGCTATAGTCCCACTAGTGCAAAGACATTTGCAGAGCGCGTCTGCCTGCGTTGCACACTACAACTCATTCTAACCAAGCCATTATACTAGCAAACACTCAGTGTACCTAGTGGCATCCTATACGTGGCTATTGGACTTTGCTATAGTCCCACTAGTGCAAAGACATTTGCAGAGCGCGTCTGCCTGCGTTGCACACTACAACTCATTCTAACCAAGCCATTATACTAGCAAACACTCAGTGTACCTAGTGGCATCCTATACGTGGCTATTGGACTTTGCTATAGTCCCACTAGTGCAAAGACATTTGCAGAGCGCGTCTGCCTGCGTTGCACACTACAACTCATTCTAACCAAGCCATTATACTAGCAAACACTCAGTGTACCTAGTGGCATCCTATACGTGGCTATTGGACTTTGCTATAGTCCCACTAGTGCAAAGACATTTGCAGAGCGCGTCTGCCTGCGTTGCACACTACAACTCATTCTAACCAAGCCATTATACTAGCAAACACTCAGTGTACCTAGTGGCATCCTATACGTGGCTATTGGACTTTGCTATAGTCCCACTAGTGCAAAGACATTTGCAGAGCGCGTCTGCCTGCGTTGCACACTACAACTCATTCTAACCAAGCCATTATACTAGCAAACACTCAGTGTACCTAGTGGCATCCTATACGTGGCTATTGGACTTTGCTATAGTCCCACTAGTGCAAAGACATTTGCAGAGCGCGTCTGCCTGCGTTGCACACTACAACTCATTCTAACCAAGCCATTATACTAGCAAACACTCAGTGTACCTAGTGGCATCCTATACGTGGCTATTGGACTTTGCTATAGTCCCACTAGTGCAAAGACATTTGCAGAGCGCGTCTGCCTGCGTTGCACACTACAACTCATTCTAACCAAGCCATTATACTAGCAAACACTCAGTGTACCTAGTGGCATCCTATACGTGGCTATTGGACTTTGCTATAGTCCCACTAGTGCAAAGACATTTGCAGAGCGCGTCTGCCTGCGTTGCACACTACAACTCATTCTAACCAAGCCATTATACTAGCAAACACTCAGTGTACCTAGTGGCATCCTATACGTGGCTATTGGACTTTGCTATAGTCCCACTAGTGCAAAGACATTTGCAGCACGTCTGCCTGCGTTGCACACTCCAACTAATTATAACTAAGTTGCATTGTCAGGGATATTTATTCTTTATTATTCTGCTGTTAATAAAGCTAGACCACCACTGCAATCTTCACCACCTCTCAATTTTTACTACCACATTTTCAGTCCACAATCTTGTCGCAATCAACATGAGTGGCAAAATGACAGATGCTGGTGGAAAGGGGAAGAGGCGTGGTGGAAAAGGCAAAAAAGGTTTTGTCCGTGGGGAAGGTGGCAAAGCTCCATTATCATCTGCTGAAGATAGACCATCTACCAGCAAAAGTAAGATGTCTACTACTTACCGTGGACAATCCGATGTGCTCCCTTTTTTACGGACACGAACAACAGGAAGAAAGGTAGATGATGGGCAAAAAAGGAAAATGCTTGAATGGATCTCAAGTGGTCCAACAAGTGCCCTCTCAGCCACTTCAAGTACCGCATCCAAAAAACACCAGTCCTCTGAGTTGTCATCCCAATCACACTTGATTTCTCCCAGCTCTGAAGTCTCCATCAGCCCTGCACAGTATGGTGGAACTGAGATGGCTGAGTCTGCAGAGCTGTTCAGTCACACTATAGCCTGGGAATCAGAGGTCTGCTCCCAAGCTACAGTGAGTACAGAACAGGAAATGGTCTGCAGTGATGCCCAGAACCTTTGTGACTCAGATTCAGGCCGTGAGGACCAAGTTTCTGAGCATAATGTTGACCCTTTGTCACAAACTGTAACACCTGTGGTTATAGACAATGAGGAACATACTGATGAAGATGAGACGCAGATACCCGATTGGGATGACAACTTAAATATTCCGTCAGGGCAAGAAGAGGCTCGGTCTGAGGGGGAGGGGAGTGCAAACACAACAATTGATGATGACGTTCTAGATCCCACCTACTGTCAACCCCCAGTCAGGCACTCGAGGAGGTCAACAGAGGCGGTGGAGGAGGATGCAACCGACGACGAAGTTACCTTGCGCCTTCCTGGACAGAGTCGGAGCACTGGTAGCACGTCTACAACTGCATCCTCAGCCACCACTCTGCCTATGAGCATTATTCGGGGTGGATCAACAGGTCGCATGGCCTCTAAGCCTTGCCTAGCCTGGTCCTTTTTTCACATCGAAAAAGATCGCCCAACTCATGTGATATGTAACATTTGTCATGATTCTCTTAGTAGAGGTCAAAAGCTCAGCAGTTTGACAACTTCTTCCATGAATCGTCACATGAATAAATATCATAAGTCCCGGTGGGAAGCTCACCGTGCTGCAATGCGGCCTAGCGGAGCGAACCATCCACCGCCCGCCCCTTCCACTGCATCCGCGCGCTCTTCATCTTCTAGGACTGTGGGGACAGCTGCCACACCTGTTTTTCCACGCAAAACTTCCACCACTGTAACCGCAACAGGCAGTTTGCTTGTAAGGTCATCAGTTGGTTTGGAAGGGGAAACAAGTGAGTGTGTACAGCTCTCTCAGACATCGATAGCACCAACGTTGGATGAAGGCAACATCATGTCTCCGCCTGCACTTTCCTCACAAACCTGCATTTTTCCAGGGACACCCTACTCAACACCGTCTACACACAGCAGCCAGATCTCTGTCCCTCAGATGTGGTCAAATAAAAGGCCACTTCCTCCGACCCATGACAAAGCTAAGAGGTTGACTCTATCCCTCTGTAAGCTGTTGGCTACCGAAATGCTGCCTTTCCGCCTAGTGGACACACAGGATTTTAGAGACCTTATGTCTGTCGCTGTGCCCCAGTACCAGATGCCTAGTCGCCACTACTTCTCTAAGAAAGGTGTGCCCGCGCTACACCAGCATGTCGCACACAACATCACCGCTTCCTTGAGAAACTCTGTGTGTGAACGGGTGCATTTCACCACCGATACTTGGACCAGTAAGCATGGACAGGGACGTTACATGTCGCTGACTGGGCACTGGGTAACTATGGTGATAGATGGTGAAGGGTCTGCTGCACAAGTCTTGCCGTCCCCACGACTTGTGTGTCAATCCTCTGTCTGTCCAAGTTCCGCCACTGCTTCTGCATCCTCCACCTCATCTGGGTCCTCCACCTCCGCCCCAAGCCTGCCTGGTCAGGCCACCAGCGTTCTCACTGCGCAGAAGGAATCACGCACCCCTCATTACTATGCTGGCAGCAGAGCGCAACGGCATCAGGCGGTCTTTAGCTTGACATGTCTTGGTAATAAGAGTCACACAGCTGAGGAGTTGTGGTCAGCTTTGCGGTCCGAGTTTAATAAATGGTTGTCTCCACTCAAACTGCAGCCTGGTAAGGCCGTGTGCGACAATGCTGCAAACCTGGGTGCGGCACTTCGCCTGGGCAAGGTGACACACGTACCTTGTATGGCTCACGTGTTGAACCTTGTCGTGCAGCAATTTTTAACACACTATCCCGGCCTAGATGGCCTTCTGAACAGGGCACGAAAACTGTCAGCTCACTTCCGCCGTTCAAGCGCCGCAGCAGAGCGACTTGCATCGCTCCAGAAGTCTTTCGGCCTGCCGGTTCATCGCCTGAAATGCGATGTGGCGACACGCTGGAATTCAACTCTCCACATGTTACAGCGACTGTGGCAGCACCGCAGAGCCCTGGTGCAATACGTCATGACGTATAGCCTGGGCCAACGAGATGCAGAGGTGGGGCAGATCACCCTGATGGAGTGGTCTCAGATCAAGGACCTATGCACCCTTCTGCACAGTTTCGACATGGCGACGAATATGTTTAGCGCTGACAATGCCATTATCAGCATGACGATTCCAGTCATTTACATGCTGGAGCACACGCTAAACACTATTCGGAGTCAGGGGGTGGGACAACATGAAGGGGAGGAACTACAGGAGGATTCATATGCGCAAGGGACAACAACATCACCAAGGTCCAGACGTTCATCATCACCAACGCAGCAGGCATGGGACCATGGGGGACAGGGATCGACAAGGGCGCATAGTAGCAGGCGAAATGTTGAGCAAGGTGCAGGAGAACATGAAGAAATGGAGGACGAACTGTCCATGGACATGGAAGACTCAGCGGATGAGGGAGACCTTGGTCAAATTTCAGTTGAAAGAGGTTGGGGTCAGATGTCAGAGGAAGAAAGAACGGGTAGCACCTCTATGCCACAAACACAGCATGGACTTGGTCCGCATGGCTGCGCAAGACACATGAGTGCCTTTTTGTTGCACTACCTCCAACATGACAGTCGTATTGTCAAAATTAGAAGTGATGATGACTACTGGATTGCCACACTATTAGATCCCCGGTACAAGTCCAAATTTTGTGACATAATTCCAGCCATAGAAAGGGACGCACGTATGCAGGAGTATCAGCAGAAGCTGTTACTAGATCTTAGCTCGGCTTTTCCACCAAACAACCGTGCAGGTGCAGGGAGTGAATCTCCCAGTTGTAACTTGACAAACATGGGACGGTCTCGTCATCTTCAACAGTCTACCCGTACCAGTAGGACCTTTTCTGGTGCCGGTAACAGCAATTTTATGGAATCTTTTCATAATTTTTTTAGACCCTCTTTTGCAAGGCCACCAGAGACAACAAGTCTGACACATAGTCAACGGCTGGAGAGGATGATACAGGAGTATCTCCAAATGAACATCGATGCCATGACTGTGCAACTGGAGCCTTGCTCCTTTTGGGCTTCAAACCTACAAAAATGGCCAGAGCTCGCAACTTACGCCTTGGAGATTTTGTCGTGTCCAGCTGCCAGCGTTGTCTCTGAACGTGTATTCAGTGCTGCTGGGTGTGTGCTGACAGATAAGCGCACGCGTCTGTCCAGTGACAATGTGGACAGACTGACGTTCATCAAAATGAACAAGTCATGGATCCAGAAGGAATTTACTACCCCTGTGTCATCCTGGGGAGAGTAAATGCTTGTGGATTTGGAATGTGCTTGATGCAAATCAAAACATCCTGTTTGCAACTAGGGCCCAAGTGCTGCCACTGATGGGGTGGGTGTCTGTGTGGCCCAATTTTTGGAAAAAAGGGAGACTCCGCTTGGAGTAACCCTTGCTTGCTGTGTTTTTAAAAGAAGCCAAGATGAACAGAGCTGGGATCAGGAAAGACTTTGCTACCTACCCCGGTGTCATCCTGGGGACGGCTAAGAATAGCGTATTTTTGAATGTGCTTGATGCAAATCAAAACATCCTGTTTGCAACTAGGGCCCAAGTGCTGCCACTGATGGGGTGGGTGTCTGTGTGGCCCAATTTTTGGAAAAAAGTGAGACTCCGCTTGGAGTAACCCTTGCTTACATTGTTTTTAAAAGAAGCCAAGATGAACAAGTCATGGGTCAGCAAAGACTTTGCTACCTACCCCGGTGTCATCCTGTGGACGGCTAAGAATAGCGTATTTTTGAATGTGCTTGATGCAAATCAAAACATCCTGTTTGCAACTAGGGCCCAAGTGCTGCCACTGATGGGGTGGGTGTCTGTGTGGCCCAATTTTTGGAAAAAAGGGAGACTCCGCTTGGAGTAACCCTTGCTTACATTGTTTTTAAAAGAAGCCAAGATGAACAAGTCATGGGTCAGCAAAGACTTTGCTACCTACCCCGGTGTCATCCTGGGGACGGCTAAGAATAGCGTATTTTTGAATGTGCTTGATGCAAATCAAAACATCCTGTTTGCAACTAGGGCCCAAGTGCTGCCACTGATGGGGTGGGTGTCTGTGTGGCCCAATTTTTGGAAAAAAGGGAGACTCCGCTTGGAGTAACCCTTGCTTACATTGTTTTTAAAAGAAGCCAAGATGAACAAGTCATGGGTCAGCAAAGACTTTGCTACCTACCCCGGTGTCATCCTGGGGACGGCTAAGAATAGCGTATTTTTGAATGTGCTTGATGCAAATCAAAACATCCTGTTTGCAACTAGGGCCCAAGTGCTGCCACTGATGGGGTGGGTGTCTGTGTGGCCCAATTTTTGGAAAAAAGGGAGACTCCGCTTGGAGTAACCCTTGCTTACATTGTTTTTAAAAGAAGCCAAGATGAACAAGTCATGGGTCAGCAAAGACTTTGCTACCTACCCCAGTGTCATCCTGGGGACGGCTAAGAATAGCGTATTTTTGAATGTGCTTGATGCAAATCAAAACATCCTGTTTGCAACTAGGGCCCAAGTGCTGCCACTGATGGGGTGGGTGTCTGTGTGGCCCAATTTTTGGAAAAAAGGGAGACTCCGCTTGGAGTAACCCTTGCTTGCTGTGTTTTTAAAAGAAGCCAAGATGAACAGAGCTGGGATCAGGAAAGACTTTGCTACCTACCCCGGTGTCATCCTGTGGACGGCTAAGAATAGCGTATTTTTGAATGTGCTTGATGCAAATCAAAACATCCTGTTTGCAACTAGGGCCCAAGTGCTGCCACTGATGGGGTGGGTGTCTGTGTGGCCCAATTTTTGGAAAAAAGGGAGACTCCGCTTGGAGTAACCCTTGCTTACATTGTTTTTAAAAGAAGCCAAGATGAACAAGTCATGGGTCAGCAAAGACTTTGCTACCTACCCCGGTGTCATCCTGGGGACGGCTAAGAATAGCGTATTTTTGAATGTGCTTGATGCAAATCAAAACATCCTGTTTTCAACTAGGGCCCAAGTGCTGCCACTGATGGGGTGGGTGTCTGTGTGGCCCAATTTTTGGAAAAAAGGGAGACTCCGCTTGGAGTAACCCTTGCTTGCTGTGTTTTTAAAAGAAGCCAAGATGAACAGAGCTGGGATCAGGAAAGACTTTGCTACCTACCCCGGTGTCATCCTGGGGACGGTTAAGAATAGCGTATTTTTGAATGTGCTTGATGCAAATCTAGCTGTGAAGTGTACAACTGGGGCCCAAGTGCTGCCACTGAAGGGGTGGGTGTGTGTGGGGCCCAATTTTTGGAAAAAAGGGAGACTCCGCTTGGAGTAACCCTTGCTTGCTGTGTTTTTAAAAGAAGCCAAGATGAACAGAGCTGGGATCAGGAAAGACTTTGCTACCTACCCCGGTGTCATCCTGGGGACGGATAAGAATGGCGTATTTTTGAATGTGCTTGATGCAAATCTAGCTGTGAAGTGTACAACTGGGGCACAACTGCTGCCACTGAAGGGGTGGGTGTGTGGGGCCCAATTTTTGGAAAAAAGGGAGACTCCGCTTGGAGTCACCTTGCGGTGTTTTACATGACTTTAGAAGGGCGTGCCATGCCTATATCTGTGTGTCCTCCTCTTTTTCCTTGTCCAGCTGTTTTGTTTTCGCATGAGTACATGTCCTTGTCACTTTTCCATGTGTTTGTGTTGTGTTGTGAGTTGTTTGTCACCTTTTGGACACCTTTGAGGGTGTTTTCTAGGTGTTTTACTGTGTTTGTGATTGCCTGCCATTGTTTCCTATGGGCTCGAGTTCGGTTCGTCGAACGTTCGACGAGCCGAACTCGAGCCAGACCCCCCGTTCGGCGAACCGCCTCGAGCCGAACCGGGACCGGTTCGCTCATCTCTATTGTGCACCACGGACAATAAATTGCCCGTGACGCCCAAACGACGGGGGCGGTTGCAATCGCTCATGCGATCGCACGATATATCGTCCTGTGTGACGACGGCATAAGTTCTCACAAACAGCTTTTGGTGATTTTTTTTATGTTGCAGAATTTCTGCACCTATTATGTAAATTGAGTTACTTATGTTTTTTAACTTTAGTTTTTTAGCTGATGGTGCACTAGGCACAATGATGTTTGATGGACATAAGAAAAAAAAGACACTTCTATATAAAAAAAATATGGTGACAGCAGTTATTTGATATCACCATGGACGTTACGCCACTATGTCATGGAGAAATTGTTGGGCCAGTGCTGGGACATGAAAGCAGACATGGAAGAGAGAATATTGTGGACACATTTTCAGGATTTGTCCAAATCTCAAGAAAGCTCATTTAAAATCCCATCCACTGCAACAAATTTCTCCATTAGCCTGTCTCCAGGAATGAATAGGTTCCCCATGGAAGTGCTCATTTGATGACTGTTATATATAAGCTGTAGGTCTCAATGGATTTACTCTAAAATACAGCAATGAGTGATAATGAGTTTTTGTTCCCTTAAGACCATGGAGGAGTTTCGATCCAGGCATTATTTCCAGTCTTATCTCCCTTTTCAAGCCTGCCTGGTCCATATCACTGAGCATGAACTAGACCAGTTTCTGGCCCCAGGAAGTCTCTGCTACCTATCATGAGTAAATCACAACTCAACGTCTCCCCCCCCCCCCACCCCTCCTGGCTGATAAAAAGAGATTGTCGTTGGGACCAGTCTTTAGGTATCAGGTTATGTCATCTGTTCGAAATCTTTCAAGTTCACTTGCAAAATCTTCTATGACCTCATGTAAAGTGAGTTGATGTAGAAGTCATTCCAGTTTATGTTAGTTTTTCCTATTGCTCAATTCTATTATTTCTAGAAAATGTGTCAGAATATGTGGCAAGATCGACCCATTGACTGTTTTCTCATTGATTACTTTTCCCTAAACAGCCATGTTGATGGAGGCTATTGTCACTAGGTCCTTGGCTAGGGAGGTGTTTTTTTATGAAAGTATATACAAGGGCATTGATAAGAGCCCCAGTATTGGGTGTATATTGGTATATCTTATCATGAAATTCACTTAAAGGGACGTCATCTCCACAAGGCTTATTGTCCACAGAATAGTTGGAGGCTTGCTGATCAGTGGATGTCTCACCACCAGAATCCATACCAATCAGCAGACCAGGCAACTTTTATTCCCTATTGGAGCTTTTAGCCCTGTTGCAAAATGGCACAGCAGGTCAGATGCCTGACTGATGCTCCATTTATTCCCTTTGGGTCTGCTGGAAAAAGCCTAGCGCAGTCCTTGGTAGCTTTGAAGGAAGGTACCGAGCCCGGGGCCGCACTCCTTTGCTAACGAAGTTCTGGGTGTTCATGGCACAACACTTGTTTTATCAGGCTGGTGTCCATCACCACTTGCAGTCCTTATCGTAGACATACAGAAAATCAAGCAACACCAGTGATCAATTAGGCAACCAAACTATTTACTTTATTTTTCACACTGTTATGACAGACATGGCCTTAATTTTCACTTCCTTCCTCTATGTGTGGACTACTACTTCTCGACCTGTCCCCCTCCGCTATCTTGGATCTCATCCTCAAGCTTGGGGTCTGTGTCTCCTTCCCATGACATGTTCACCTTTGTCTGATTCGGGCCCCGGCGGCTCTCTAGTCAGATGACTCTCTAAGCCCATCGGGGCGAGTCGTAGGTTCCGGATCTCTCAAGGTTATCTCAGGATTCCCTGACTGGCCTTAGCACCGAGGCAACATCTTCTCACACTTGAACCCTATTCTAGACTACTTCTCTTGAGACCTCCCAACCAACTTCTTTCCCACATCTGTCACTAAAACAGCTAACAATTAACAATATGGGAGGAATCCAAAAAGTTGGTTAAGAGAAAACAAAAAAATTCCTAAAACTTACAAATTTATTAAATATGCTTTAAATACGCAAGTGAAGATATCTGAAAAACTCCATTAATAAAGGTAACAGACAGGAAACTAGTCAATATAAGGGAGTGAGAGTAAATGTATACAATATACAAATACTATAGGGCCCTATGAATGTCGCTAAGGTATGGCCCTAACTTGCTGCGGAGGTCGACATCCTACAAAGCGCAATTGGCGCCCCCGCTCACCGATGACTCTCCATGGGATTCCCTAAGGAGTCCCTAAACTAGAACCTGTCTGTACCAAAAGTTATCCACAAAATGGAGATTTCACTGTGAGGGGTTAAATAACCAAAATAGCCAAAGCAAACACCACAATGAGTGCAGTCAATGCAAATAGCCAAATAGAATCACAAAAAGGCAAAAGTCCAAAAAATTGGCTAGGGTTAACTCGTGCGCACTACAGTGCCCAGCCAAAGAATTAAATGGAACTTCAAAAGGATGAGCAAAACAATCACAAGTCAAATCAGTGAGAATCCACCTCATCCGGGGACATCCACAACCTACTCATGGCCTCCTGATGAAGCTCAAGCACATGAGAAATGCATTGAGGCCATCTTTTCTGAACAAATGCATCAATAAGGAAGGTTTTTTGTTTTTTCCTTTTTTCACTGGTTTTACTTGTGGTAGGTATGAATCTCCTGGGAAGGGGGGGGGGGTCTGCTTTTTTTGGGGGGTAAACTTACCTTTAACCGTGTTTCCCCAAAAATAAGACCTACCCGAAAATAAGCCTTAGCACTTTTTTTGGGGTAAAAAAAATGTATTAGACAGTGTCTTATTTTTGGAAAAACATGGTATCCTAAAGAAAAGTCATCAATATCAGATTGGTGGAGGTCCAGCACCCAGTACAACCACCAATCAATTGTTACCAGCTCCAATGGTGGCTGGATGTTAGCTATGTATGTCTGCCACTGACTTGATATTGATGTCCCCTCCTAAGGACAGGTCAACATTATCAAAGTGATGGAAAATCCCTTTAAGGCCTCCGACACACTCACGTGAAAATCACGCACGTGCCGAGAGACACATATTTTCCCTGCGTGTTGAATGCAGGTAAGTACGTGTCTCTGGTACGTGCGGGCCACGTGTGTTCTCCGCATGCTATCCGTGATAACATACGGAGAACAGGTTATTTGCATACTCACGTGGTCCACGCTGCTGTCCGTGGTGCTGATCTTCGGTCTCCAGCCCTCCCGTCTGCCCACTGCTGTTGCTGCCAGGCAGTGAAGTGAATATTAAATGAGAATAATGAGCGGCGGTCGGCAGCAAGTGACAGCAGCGGCAGAGACAGGAGGGCTGGAGAAAGTGAGTTAAGGTTTTTTCTTTTTCTCTGACACGTGTGTTTTCTCCAGCACGTGTCACACAGGACCGCATCCACACTACACCCGTGTGGTACGGGTGCGGGCCATGTGACACCTGTGCTGCCGGAGAAAACACTGACATGTCAGCGTGTAGAAAAACGCACACACGTACAAACGCACATGGAAACACGTTCTGTGTGGTTTTACGTGTGTGTGCCTGCTACAATAGGGTAGCATTGCTGAACGTGTCTCCGTGCCTCCGGTACGTGCAAAAAATGGCAAACACGTGCCGGCGGCACGGATGTGTGTCGCAGGCCTAAGGCAGGAGCAGAAACCTAACTAGATCCTACATAAATGTTCCCATAATGTGGCAAAATGTCTTTGTCAACACAGTTTAACTACATACATTTTTAACATGCTATCTTACCGGTAGCTTTAATGTATTCGTCTCATTTATAGAAGCTTTTGACAACACATTACTGAGGACAGTCACAGCATTTAGCTGGATAAGGAACAATAGATGTCAAACTGATTAAAGCCAGTGGTAAAGAGCTTGAAGAATGGTGTGTAAAGTGGACATTTCCAGGGTCCTTCAGTCTTTTCTAAACAAGCGCACCTCAAAAGATCGCCACTCCAAACGCCCACTGACAGCTTTTGCCATCTCTCATTAATGTCCTAAAAGGAAGGACACCATATCTTATCTTATGTCTCACTGATAACAGATTGCAGAACTGAGACATAAGGCAGTACCATAGTCCCTTGGGAAACAGAAAACTTGGGAATTGAAACTATTTTTATTTTTAATTTTTTTTTTCATCTCAGTTAGGCTAATATATTATTCTATCAAGAGACAAGTAGGACTTTAGGACGACATAAAATACCCAAGAAAGTATCTCCAAAATTGTCTTTCACAATAAACCAAATACATTTTTATTGGACTTTATCTCTAAACTTGCTCCAATTAATATTGAGCACATTAGAAAATTCAATGTCAGATATAACTGCAATATATAATATGTTCAGTTTCCAAAAAAAATGATAAAATTATAGAAAACAAATATTTAAAATGAGCCAGAATTATAAAGAGGTTGTACCAGGTTTGGGAGTTATCATCTCTCCATATAATAGGAGATAAAATCCCTATCAATGGGGTTACGATCTCTGGAAAACCCACCCATATTTAAATATCTAGAGTGAGAAATATCTCGTAATAGTATGACAATTAATTTTGTGTTTAAGTGGCCTTGGTAATTTTATGAAACAAATCTTTGTTACAAAATATCGTCCTCATCTGACAGGTTTTGGATAAAATATGAAATTCGGTTCCTATTTAGGCACTGTAGAAAGTAGAAGGATGAAGTAACCTTTTTTGAAAATCTATTTACTAACTATTTTCTAGAATTTTTGGTGACTGTTTTATGGACCTGGAGACATTGCTATCATTGATGAAAACTTGAAATTGCAAAGTATACAAAGAAACTGTCAATCAGAGCTTAGCATTCAGAGAACTGATAAATCTATAGCAGATAACATAGGAATTTTATAAAATTTATGACAAGCAGTCCAGTAAGTGCTACACGCTGGAAAAAGGGTCTATCAGATACTGATTTTAGATATGGATGCAAAAACCTAGAAAGAGATTCTCTTTAAGGGGGTTGTCCACTACTAGGACAACCCCTTTTGATTCCACATATCTCCCCCAGGCAAAATAAAAAAGCTTATACTCACCTCCCATACTGGTGCCCTTCCAGCAGAGTCGTGATTCGCGTTCCCATTGTGATGTCACATGACCCTGCATCCAATCAGCACTGGCTTCTGTTTCCCCACCTTCGGACCAAATGAGCAATCAATAGGAAGTGAGAGCTTCGGGTGGCCACTCACTTCCTGTTAATGGCTCATTTGGTCCGAAGGTGGGGAGACAGAAGACAGCACTGATTGGACCCAAGGTGCATGACATCACATGTTTCATAAGCCCTGGAAACGTGAACCACGGGCCCCACTGGAACAGTGCCAGTACGCGAGTCCCAAGTCCAATCAGCACTGGTTTCTGTCTCTCCACCTTCGAACCAAATGAGCGATCAACAGGAAGTGAGAGCTATGGTTGCCACTGCCTTCCTGTTGATGGCTCATTTGGGCCAAAGGCAGGGAGACATAATTTGGCACTGATTGGATGCAGGGTCATGTGACATCACAATGTCACATGAGCCCTGGGAATGTGAACCACGGCACCACCTTCGATTTGGCTTCTGTCTCCCCACCTTCGGACCAACTGAGCAATCGACAGGAAGTGAGAGCTGAAGTTGCAGCTCATTTCCTGTTGATGGCTTGTTTGGTTCCAAGGCAGGGAGACAGAAGCCAACTCTAATTGGATGCAGGGTCGCATGACATCACAATGTCACATGAGCCCTGTTAACATGAAACACAGCACCACTGGAACAGTGCCAATACAGGAGGGGAGTAAAGTCTTTATTATTTTATCTGGGGGAAACGTGGAATCAGAAGGGGTTGTCCTAGTAGTGGACAACCCCTTTATACTCATGTACTTTCTTTTCAGACAATGATAGCCTGTCATGGATGGACTAAATAAAAAAAAGATCATTTTGGTTGAAGTAGTCAGTTTTGATCAGCTTTAGGCGGGCTTTGCACGCTGCGACATCGGTAACAATGTGTTACTGATGCTGCAGCGATAGTCCCGCCCCCGTCGCACGTGCAATATCTAGTGAAAGCTGCCGTAGCGATTATTATCACTACGGCAGTTTCACACGCACATACTTGCCGTGCGACGTCCCTCTGGCCGGCGACCCGCCTCCTTCCTAAGGGGGCGGGTCGTGCAGCGTCACAGCGACGTCACACGGCAGGCGGCCAATTGAAATGGAGGGGCGGAGATGAGCAGGATGTAAACATCCCGCCCACCTCCGTCCTTCTCATTGCAGCCGGAGGCAGGTAAGGTGAAGTTCCTCGCTCCTGCGGCTTCACACACAGCGATGTGTGCTGTCGAAGGAGCGAGGAACAACATCGCACCTGTCGCTGCACCGGCATTATGGAAATGTCAGAGGCTGCAGCGATGATACGATAACGACGCTTTTGCGCTCGTTCATCGTATCAAAAAGGTTTTACACGTTGCGATATCGACTGCGACGCCGGATGTGCGTCACTTTTGATTTGACCCCATCGACATCGCACGTGCAATGTCGCAACGTGCAAAGCCGCCCTAAAGCCTGCTTTACACCAGGCAATCTATCGGGCGATAGATCGTCGGGGTCACGGTTTTTGTGACGCACATCCGGCATCGCTGGCGATGCCGGCCTGTGTGACACCTCCTAGCGACGCAGTATCGCTCACAAATCATGAGTCGGGTACTGCTCGTTAGGTTCCATAATATCGGTTACTTTAGTCGCCCATCGTTTCCGTGGTAGCACACGTCGCTCCGTGTGACACCACGGGAACGATGAGCAGCTCACCTGCCTCCCGCGGCCGCCGCCGGCTCTATGTGGAAGGAAGGAGGTGGGCGGGATGTTTACATCCTGCTCATCTCCGCCCCTCCGCTCTGATTGGCCGGCGGCCGTGTGACGTCACTGTGACGCCGAACGTCCCTCCCACTCCAGGAAGTGGACGTTCGCCGCCCACAGCGAGGTCGCACGAGAGGTAAGTATGTGTGACGGGGTTTAGTAACTTTGTGCGACACGGGCAGCGATTTGCCCGTGACGCAAAAAGGACGGGGGCGGGTACGATCGATTGTGAAATCGCACAATCGGTCGTACCGTGTAAAGCAGGCTTTAGACTAATGTGATGGACTAGCATAAAAAAGGAGTTCCTTGGTTGAGACCTACATGGGTTCTCACTACCTAATAGCAAAGAAAAAGACTGATGGAACTTCCTAACTTACTATTGTGAACAGGTGCATACCGAGCATGAAACAGTAACAAAAAGGAGTGCAACTGTCTCCTCCTTTTTGTACCTAATATGAAAGATGATAGTACCAATTCAGGGAGTGGTCTCTAACTCCAGAAGAGCCTTAGCCCCCTTTTTAGCTGGAATTCCGTTGTGCCTTAGTTAATGAAAAAATAAAATCCAAAATAGTTTTTTTTCCAAGCTTTATTTTACCTTGTTTGTAATATCAGCTACAGATCTCATCATTTTTTTTTTACTTTGGAATAGCTTTTTACCTCTTCCAGGACTCTGCAGGTAAGAACTATTTTGATTCTGTGGATCTGTAAAGTAGTTGCTACCTTGCTAGACACAGCACTGTCCGCTATTAAAAAAAATATGGACGGACTGACATTTTTTTTTTATAAATCAGAATTATAAATAAATGCCTAATACAAAAAGTTATTTGGGTGGACATAGCATAAGTGCAACTTGTGCAACCGCCAGGGGCCCAAAAGGTTACGTGGCTCAATCTTGTCTCAAAAAGGAGGTGAATTTGTGCTTTATGATGAGCTATTGCACTGCAAAGAGCCCATATATTGTTCTTGCACCAACACCCTTTCTGGCCACCCCTGCAAAGTTGCTTCCATCTCCTTGTTCAGACATTAATATATATTCTCCATCGTAGTTTAGGAAATATCATGTGAAATTATAACTTAACCCAATGATCCTGAACAGAGATGAGTGGACCCATGGAGTTCGGGTTCTGCTGGTCCAGCTGAACTTTTTTAAAGTTTGGTTCTGGACCTGGACCTGAGCTGAACTTTATTTGAAGTCACTAATTGGGCAGTTTGGGTCTTCTCCTACATGCAGCCAGTCATAAACAGATCCCTTTTGGGGGAGGGTGGGTAGAGTTTTTCCATTTTTTTTTGGTTTTGTGTACCGCCCCCACGTCAGCAGCCGGGCTGATCGGATCCGGATCCACGGTGGCTCGAGGGGACGTCTGGACCCGGGGGGAGGTATCGTGCGACTACTCGAATAAAAAGGGGGTATTTACAGGGGATGGTGTATTGAATAGTTCGTGATGCCACCCGTGGTGCGTGGTAAGTTGGAGTACCACCACTGTGGCTGGGAGTACCCGGTGGCGATGGAGTGGACAGCTAGATGTTTAACCCCTCCACGGGTAGGGGGGATGCCCAAGGACTCGGTGATGGTGACAGGGAGATACCGTTGGAGAGGTATGGCCACTTGCGTACTCACTCAGTCCAATAACGCTGACACTGACAACTGTAGTAAACCAAAGTTCTGGTCACCGCTGCCACTGAGGGGGTGCACGCCTGGGTTCCGTTTCCGTTGGTGTTGCCTGTTGATCTGTGACCTTTCCCTTGGCACCTTGTTTCTCTCTGGTTGGTCCCTGTAGCCTGAAACTAGTCGGGACCCACTCCTCAGTATGGCTAATTGAGGGAGCTTGCTCTCAGGGTTCACGCTTGGGAATTTCTGGACCGTATGTGTGGAAAGTCCTATCCCCCTCGTTGCGCTAGTACCCCAATTTTGGAGCGGGTGGAGAGCAGATCTTGAAGGCTTCGTTCTTGTCAGGTAAATTATCAGGTTGCTTGAAGCTACTCCCTGACCTAGGGTCCATGTACCCCGTCGTGCCCTGGCCCCTGCCCGGTGATGGTACATGGCCGCTGGCTGTCCTCAATGACAATGCCGTGCCCCTTGTCACGATCCCCTGTGACCGGGTTTCCAGCTCCTACCAGGCCCAGACCAACGTCTGCTACCTAGTACTTCCAAGGAGCCCAGCTCCTGACCTCCTCTCACTTCCACCTCCTTACACTCTCCCTGACTCCAACTGACTGACTCCTGACACTCCTGACCTCCCCTCAACAAACCCACCCAAGTGGGCGACCCTATTCCACTCAGGCCGTCCACTGGTGTGTCTGGTGGGTGTAGTGCAGAGTGTTCCTAGGATTTTGATTAGCTGGTTTTTGCAACACCAATAGGTTAGGGACCCGTAACCAAGGAGGAGGTGGATATTGCACAGAAGGGCAGATTGCACAATACCCTGTGACGACCTGATAGGCCAGGGCGTCACAGGTGTGTAAAGTGCCAGGGAGGGGACGTCGTGGGCGAGGGTCATGACGGTCCTCAACCCACCCCGGCACAGTAAAGACACGGGTAACAGAGTGGTGTGGCTGATAGGTGGTGAGGGGGTACCTTCTGGCTGCTGCACTTCTGTATCTTCAGTAGCCGGCTGCTCTGGCTCCCGTTCACTTCCAGGGACCTCGTACCTCGTATGCTCAGTAAAGAGACGACCACTGTGTAGAGCTTTAACAACTTTACTGAACAGATGCTTAACAGTCATTTTTCATTTCTTCAGCACAGAGACATCATCATCATCTGTCAAACACCTCTGCTTCTGTATCTTGTGTGAGGTAGCGACCACCAATGTGGTAAATGGTCGCTAGGTGTCGCAATGGAGAAGGTCCCTGCGATATTAAAGTGAAGAAGTTGCTATGGGACTTGTAGTTCCACAAAGGCTTGGTTCTGCATATAAGGGTCAGGTTCCCTTTAACAATGCCAGTATGCTGTGCAGGTCTGAAAACACAAACCTCCACCTGTGGGTGTGTCCAGGCTGATTTAAGAGACTGTCAGTGTGTGTGGAGCAGCCCTGCACGAGGAGCAGCCTCCGGCAGGTAAAGAGGCTGCTATTCTCAGAGAGGTTGGAGCCTCTGGAAGGAACCTGCCCAAGGAAGCGTAGGTTGCCTTCAACCTTCTGGAACTGAGTGTGTGGAGGCTGAGGGAGCTTCACTCTGACACTCGTGTCCAAACCTGTGTGGGCGGTCCGCTACATAGACTGACCAGAAATCCGTGTCTCATGGGGAGACAGCCATACCTTCACTATGGACATTAAATGGACTTGAAGCCCACGGTATGTGAAGGTGTTTTGTTTACCTTTTCCTTTAAGCCAGGAGAGGCTTCATTGTGTTTTGGAAGGGCAGTTTATGTTACTAATAAACTGCTGCATTTTTGAGAGAGACTGTGTTGCCTGTGTATGCCTAAGCTACCCTGCATCGCTGCAAGCGAGTAAAACCCCCGGGTTGCGGTAAGCAACGTTCACACTTGCTAATCAAAAAAGTCAGTGGAGCCTCTGTTAGGAGTCTCGACACAGAGACTAGCCCGATATCCCTCCGGGAAGGACCTAGCCAAGGAGTGGCTCTTTTTAGGAGACCACCACAACCACCATATTAAGTGGCCCTTTAAGTCAATATCCAACTCCCTGACAAGTTTAAAGATATGACAAGGGAAATACCAAGGACAGGAATCCATCCACAGACAGCTGTTTTGGGGTATTGCCCCTCATCAGTGTGGAGTAGGATTCTTGCCAGGCGGGAGCAATGCCTAGTAGACCAACAAGACAAGACAATCACTGATCTCGAGGAGACCACCCAGAGAAAACACCGCCGGCAGCCAACAAGGGCGCTCAACACAGTGAAATCCTAGGTGCATTGCCCCCTGGGAAATATGCAAATCACAAAAGTCCGTGCGTGGAGCCTCTGTTAGGAGTCTCGACACAGAAACTAGCTGCATCTTGCTTGGCTTTGCAGGAACAACCGTAATGGTGCGGCTTACCCTGCCATTTCAGACCCATTCCTTCAACATAGCGGTGGATTGTGTGGTCTGGCGCTGATTGGACAGACTCTTATGATGCCCTCCTGCCGCAATTGCATTCCCTAATGTACTAGCAGGTGCCAGCCTAAGGTAGGAGCACCCCAACTTCTCCTTTATGTCTCCATGACTCACTGGACTTACGCTCCTCTGCA
Source organism: Anomaloglossus baeobatrachus (assembly GCF_048569485.1). Lineage (NCBI taxonomy): Eukaryota > Metazoa > Chordata > Amphibia > Anura > Aromobatidae > Anomaloglossus > Anomaloglossus baeobatrachus. The sequence goes on from NC_134357.1 coordinate 73,637,286, forward strand.
GTTGAGCCCCCATGAAATATCTTAGTTTCTTTCTACCTCTGCTTCTCTTTCTTCTCTTGTCCCTGTTCTGCTTCTGTCACCTCCACCCAATGCACTCCACTCCGCTTCTTCTGACCCTCCTGGACCTCTCTTTCTTGTTCTTCACACTACAACAGCATTTCCCTATCTGACTCTGCCTGTGCAATTCCTTTCTTATATCCCCCTCCTATGCTGATGAGCCACTTCCTCAATTAACCCCTGCTGACCTTTCATCTCCCTATCCATCCCTTCTCTCTAATTGACCCGGGAGCCATGACACCTGGTGGCAGCCGGCCGTATTACACAGGGGAGATATAGATTATTACAATGCAGATTACACCAATACTAATACATTGTTGTTCTTTGACACCCTGGACAAGCCAGGGGTCACAGGTAATGACATCACCACACCCTACACCCCGGTTAAGCACATCAAAGCTAGACCCAAATATCCTTGTTGCCTTTCTCCAGGGGCTGATGTTCACACCAGGGGGTGGGCCAGGTGGTTGGCCCCGCCCACCGAGGAGATCACAGTCCTGGAGGCGGGAAAAGAGACCAGTTTAGTGTTGGACGGGAGAGTGTGAGGAGGAAAGTGGTAGTAGAGTAACTAACTGAAAGCGTCCGGGTGTGTGCCCCGGACAGAGACAGCAAGGTTAGCAGACGGCGGTGACCGTCTGCAGGAGTGGCCTATCGGAGTTGCCGTGAGGACCGTGGACGGGCGGTGGCCCGGCGGTACCGGACCGGTACACAAGGAGAAGCCAGCACCATTGGCAGGGGCCTTTCGGATCCCGGCAAGGCTTGGAGTCGCCGTGAATTTGCCAAATCCGTCAGTGAAGGGGACCTCCGGGTTTCCAAACAACTAAGTCCCGATTGAAGGCAACAGTCCAACCGTATGAGAGAGACACCGCCACCGCCAAGGCACCAGTTTCTCAGGGCCAGCGCCTGCGGGCAAAGAGGGGCTCCTCCGGCCCATATCCAAGCCGAGGAGCGGGTTACCGGTGGGAACCCATTGGAACCAACAGAAGTACTAGGTGCAGGGAAAGAGACAGTCACCGTTAACTACCGGGGAAAAGCAACAGCAGCCGTCCGTGGGAACCGTCTTTCCAGCCGTTTGTTTTACCGAGAACTGTGTCATCATCTCAGGCTGAGTGAGTACCACCGTGCCGTGCGGCACAGCGTTGCCCCCGCGACCCTGCACCTCACCAGGCCCCGCACCCGGCCTGCCATCCACCCCTACCCCATCATTGGGCCCCGGGACAACCAACCCCCTACCCACGGAGGGGAGAAATAACAACAAAGCTGCTCCCTGTCACCGCTCCCGGGATCCCCGTCCAGAGCAGCGGTGGTGTCCACACAATCACCACAACCGTGGGTGGCGTCACGGACAATATCCCCAAAACCCAAACCACCCCTTTTCACTCACGGGCGAGGAGCGCCGCTCGAGTCTTCGGGATCCGGCCCATCGCTCGAGCCACCGAGCAGCAGCGGCCGCAGCAGCAGCGGCAGCCAGACCCGAGCAGTGGGAGAGCGCAGCGTCCCCTCCTCCGCCCGCGACAACTTGGAGTCACGAACAGGATCTTACCGCTCTGCCGTCTGGTAGAGGTGCGCCTTGTTACCGCCAGAGGTGTCCGGCCGGAAAATTTCAGAAGCCGCCATCTTTGGCGCGAAAAGTTCCCGCTCGAGCGTCTCCTCGAGTAGTGGAGGCGCGAAGGCCAAAATCCCGCCCCGATAGAGGAGGAGCCGGAAAGAGGCTAAGGGGGACGGAAACAAGATGTCTGCGCCCGACGGAGCCGCTGGAGGAGCGGTGGTCGCAGCCGCAGTGTCACCCGTGGATGGGAATGGGCCTGCCCAGGTCCCGGCCGCGCTGGCGGGGGGTGCCGCGGCCCCAGCTCTCGCTCAGGTGATGCCGTTCTCCTTGCCCTATGTGCCCGGAGCTACCTGGCTACCGCAGTACGACGGGAAACCTGATGCGTTACAGGTCTTCCGGAAAAAGCTTAACCCGCTCCTGGAATTGTACCCCCTGACTGATAAGCAACGTGCAGCGGTAGTGCTGGGGCAGCTAACCAGCGCAGCCGAGCAGGAGACAGAGACCTGGGCCGAGGGGGACCGGTCCTCTGTAGCCACCATTTTTGAGAGACTACAGACTGCCTTTGAGACCCGGACCGAAGCTGAGCTGAGAATGCAGTTTTACCAATGTCGGCAACGACCTGTGGACAGTATTCGGGACTATGCTTTACGTCTGCAAACCGCACTCCGCACACTGAAGCGGGTAGACGCCATCAATGAGGCGGACAGCAATAAAATGTTAGTAGAGCAATTTGTGCAGGGAATGAGGTCCTCCGAGGATTGCAAACAACTCTGGCTGTGGGCCTTGGAACACCCTGATGTGGACTTTGCTGTGTTAAAGGAGCGGGCCATTAAAGCTCTGCAACCCCCAGCCTCGGAAGTCTTGGAGCCAGCCCCATGGCCAGTTGAGACAACCCCCGTCGTGGTGGCCCCTGCCCTACAAGCATTTCCAGTACCTACAGCTCGAAGCAACACGATGGAAGAACTGGCTGCCCAGGTCCGCCGTATGGATGGAGACCTCGCCAAGATTCTCGCCGCACTCCAACCACTGACCAGATCCCAGCCTCCAGCAAAGATACAGCTCGCCGACAGCCCTGAGGATGTTCCCTGGATGCAGCGGAGAAGTGCTAACAATTCGCGGAACAGACCTCCAATCTGCTACAGGTGCAGCAAGCCTGGCCATTACTTCCGACAGTGCCCGTTAAACGAGCAACCCCTGGGGCCACGGGCCAATCCTCAGGAGTAGAACCCCGTGGCCTCCCGACTGGCGGGACCGGTATATCGGGGCCCGGCCCACCATCCCCGTGGCTGTGGACGGCATACCGGTGATGGCTCTCTTGGACACTGGATCACAGGTAACCACCATACCATACACATTGTACCAACGGTATTGGGGGACAGACGAGCTGGCTCCCCCAGATACTAGTATACCACTGATTGCTGCTGATGGACTCCCACTGACCCAAGTGTGGTATAAACAAGTGGCCAAGACTGTGGGGCGAGCTGAACTGCAACACCAGGGTATGATTGTGATCATGAATGAAGCCAGTGATCATAACCCGAAGATAGTGCTGGGAACCAATGTGATGGAGCACTGTATGAGTGATGTGTTGGCCCTACTGCAGCAGCTGGCCGCCACGGCGGCGGGGAGCCGACAGAGAGCTGTGCAGTGTGAGATCCGAGCCTTGATGTACCGCCAGCATGTAAACTCGACGGGAGGAGATATTGGTGGGGTGAGAGTGATGGATGTTGCCCCGTTGATTGTGCCCCCTAGGAGTGAGATGATGATTTGGTGTAGGGCAGCAGTAGGGCCTCAGGGGCGTGACTACCCTGCTATGATAGAGCCCATGCCCTCCGAGCACTGGCCCACAGTAATGGCCGCCCGAGGGGTGGTAGATGTAAAGAAGGGGAGAGTGCCCGTGAGGGTGCTGAACTGTGGGGAGGAAGAAGTTAGACTCCCCCGGTATGCTACACTTGCTAAGTTGCTCACTCTAGATCCCCACGCCATCCACGAGACAGCTTCCCCAACCTCCCCACCGACTGCCAGCACTCAACCGCCCAAAGGGGAGTCAGAGGAGTGGCACCGACAGCTACATGTAGGCACTGATGATACCCCTGCACATTACAAAGAAGGGGTATACCGGGTGGTACGGGAGTATGAACGAGTTTTTAGCAAACACCCCCTAGACTTTGGGCAGATCAAAGGGGTCTAACACCATATCCCCACCGGCAAGCACTCCCCTATCAAAGAGAGGTACAGGCCTATTCCCTGTGCACACTACCAATGTGCCAAAGACATGTTGAGGAACATGAAGGAGGCAGGGGTTATCAGGGACAGCTGTAGACCCTGGGCCGCCCCATTGGTACTGGTTAAGAAGAAGGACGGCACCATGCGGATGTGTGTGGATTACCGGAAGATTAACCAGATAACGCATAAGGATGCTTACCCACTGCCCCGTATCGAAGTGTCATTGGCCGGACTAAGAACCGCGGACTACTTCTCTACCCCTCGACCTCACCAGCGGGTACTGGCAAGTGGCCGTGGCACCCGAGGACCGGGAGAAAACTGCCTTCACCACCCCGATGGGGCTCTGTGAATTTAATAGCATGCCGTTTGGGCTGTGCAATGCCCCTGGAACCTTCCAACGGCTGATGGAATGCTGTCTGGGACATCTAAATTTCGAGACCGTCCTGTTATACCTGGATGATGTGATTGTGTACTCCCAGACATATGAAGCCCACCTGGAGCACCTGGCCGAGGTGTTCGCATCCCTTGCCAAATACGGGATGAAGTTGAAGCCCTCCAAGTGTCATCTGCTGAAACCCAGAGTGCAGTACCTGGGGCATGTGGTGGGCGCAGAAGGTGTCGCCCCCGACCCTGAGAAGATCACTGCCATCCAAGACTGGCCGAGACCGACCACGGTGAGGGAAGTAAGGCAGTTCCTGGGTCTGGTGGGGTACTACCGTCGCTTTATCAAAGGATACACGAAGATGGCTGCCCCCATGCAAGACCTCCTCGTGGGACAGACCAAAGGTGGTAGACCCCTCGGGGCTCCACTGGTGTGGGAAGAGAGGCATGAGGAATCCTTCCACCAGCTGAAAGCGGCCTTGATCGGGGAGAAGATCCTAGCGTATCCTGATTACAGCTGTTATGATCCGGAACCATGGAAGATCACCACAAATCATTGGCAACAAGGTGACAGGAGCATTGGCAACTAATCTGGCCGCCATCCCCTTACTAACCAACACAACTAGAAGTAGCCGAGGGGTGAACTAACATCCTGTGCACTGCGAACCCAGCCGGAGAACTAACTATCCTAAAGGTAGGAAAGATGAATAACTCTCTGCCTCAGAAAATAGACAAGAATAGCAAGCCCCCCACATTCAAAGACTGCGGTGATATAGGAAAAACACAATACACAGGTAGATGACAGGATTAGCAAAAGGTGAGGCCCCCGCTGACTAAAATAGGAAAGGACAGGAAAGGGACTGATGGTAGCCAGAGAAAAACCCTGCAAAATACCAACTTCCTGATAGTACAAAAAGGCCCTCAGATCGCTCGATCTGAACTCCGTCCTATACCAGGTGCCCTTGTCATACCAATGAACAGAAAACAAGAATTATAACAAATTCAACAAGCCATAAACACATGGACCCAAAGGAGCTATACTCCACACAGAACTGCAGGGAGTTCCTCAACAATCCACTGAGGGGGAAAATCCCTGGAAGGAAATAAACTGAAACCAACCACAACAAATGACAAACCCAGATAAGCAAAAGAACCAGGCAATAAATAAAGAGCAAGAACTTATCTGGAGTGGATGTGATGTAGAGCAGGATTAGGCAGGCTAGAGCTACAAAGAACAACTGACATCCGGCAACAGCCTGCAATCAGACCAGGACTTAAATAAGCAGAGAGTTAGGAAAGGAAACACCCACTGTACAACACACCTGATCTCTGTCCAAACCCTTCCTGGCCACCAGAGGGAGCCTCCCAGTAGCTAAGGCATAACCAACATTCACAACATACAGCCACCCGTTCATCCTCTACACCGATGCCAGCAATGTGGGCTTGGGGGCAGTTTTGTCCCAGGTCCAAGATGGGAAGGAAAAAGTGATTGCCTATGCTAGCCGGAGGCTCCGACCGACTGAAAGGAACCCTGAAAATTACAGCTCTTTCAAGCTGGAGCTCCTGGCGCTGGTGTGGGCTATCACCGAGCGGTTCCGCCATTACTTGGCCGCAGCAAAATTCACCGCTTTCACGGATAACAATCCGCTGACCCACCTGGACACAGCCAAGTTGGGTGCGTTGGAACAGCGGTGGGTGGCCAGGCTAGCCAACTACGACTTCACAATTAAATACAGGGCCGGTCGTGTCAACGTTAATGCTGATGCACTCTCTCGGATGCCCCACTTGTCAGAAGAAGGGTGCAAGGATGATGACCTCGAAGAGATCGAGTTGCCTGCATTTCACCAGCCACCAACTGAGAAGGTCCATGTTCACCAACAAGGGGTGAACCTGGACCCGCTACCCAGTCAGAAGTGGCAGGAAGCTCAAAACCAGGCGCCCGCTGTCCGCCTAGTCAAGACCCTAGTGGAGCAAGGCGCTGCCGGAATAGACCCTGCCACCCCAGCGGAAGCCCAACGACTGTGGAAAGAACGGACCCGGCTGTATCTACACCAGGGTAAGTTGTACCGGGAGCTGATTAACCCAAAGACTCATGAGAAAATCCGGCAGTTGGTGATTCCCCAAGCTAATGTGCCCACCATTCTACAAGCGTACCATGATAGTGCCGGACACTTTGGATGGATGAAATTGGAAATGCTGTTGAGGGAGCTGTTCTATTGGAGCGGGATGCGGGAGTCTGTGGAGGCCTGGTGCCGAGAGTGCGGCCCGTGCACGCTGAGAAGGAAGGACGAGGCCAGCCAGAAGGCACCCCTGCACCCGATCGTTACACATCAACCGCTGGAGCTGGTCGCCCTGGACCATGTGAAGCTCACCCCCAGCCGAAGTGGGTACACTTACGCTCTCACCTTAGTGGATCACTATTCAAGGTTCATGGTGGTTGTCCCGGTCAAAGACCTAACCGGCCGTACCGCCGCTAGAGCGTTCCAAGCTTACTTCTGTCGACCACATGGATACCCTGAGAAGGTGCTTACTGACCAGGGCCCAGCTTTTGAAGCGGAGGTGTTCCATGAGTTCTGTCAGCTGTACGGCTGCAAGAAGATCCGGACCACGCCTTACCATGCCCAAACCAACGGCATGTGTGAGAAGATGAACCATTTGGTCCTTGGCCTCCTCAAGACGTTGCCGCTAGAAGAGCGGAACCTGTGGCCGGAGAAGCTGCCTGACTTGGTCGATATGTACAACAATATCCCGTCCAGCTCAACGAAGTGCACCCCAGCATATCTGATGAGGGCTCTCCCCGGCCGACTGCCGGTGGACCTGGAAATGGGATTGGAAGCCCCAGAAACACTCCCTTCGACGGCTGAATGGGACACCCGGCGGAGGGTTCAGTACCGACAGATTCAGGAATATGTGGAGAAGAACTTAAGTCGGAGTCGGGAACAACAGGAGCGGCGCTTCAACCAGAAGGCGTCTGCTGGCCCTTTCCAGCCCAGAGAGGTAGTGTTGAAGCGGAAGAGGAGGACCCACAAACTGGATGATCAATGGGAGCAAACCCCATATGTCATACAGCCCACAGGATGGGAAGATGGGAAGGCCTACCAGATCAGCCGAGACCAAGGGGGCACGTTGGCCACGGTGTCCCGAGACCATCTAAAGAGGTACCCACCAGCATTGAGGGTAGCGGCTGAAGTTCCGATTCCTAAACCGGCAGAGAGGGCAAAAGAGGTAATCGACACTGTGATGGGTGACTTCCCAGCGGACTGGCCTACACAGAACGGCGCGGTGATTCTTCCAGTGATACTGTTCCCACAACCCGTGGATGAAGAAGTGATGGAGGCGATCAACCGTGAGCCAGTGCCAGTGCCCAGGGATGAACCCGTACCCAGCTCCCCTATGCCTCCGCCTGCCCCACACGATGACAGGGAAGAGGAACTGATTGTTCCCTCTCCCCCACTGCCTGTCACCACTGACACAGGACCCCGGAGGTCCACTCGCCCCAACCTAGGTAGACCCCCACTTAGGTACAGGGAAACTATTCTTTAAGAGGGGGGGGAGAGTGTGTGTTTAAAAGTTGTGCAAGTTTAAAAATGAAAATGATTAACCGACGTTAACCTGATTGTCTGCTTGATTGAACCGGTCGTTGCCGGCACCGTTGTCCCCGTGGGGACCGTCTGAAGTTGCGTAAGGGACTCCTTACGGACAAGCCCGTGAACTTGCAGGGCAACCACAAACTTGTGGGATGTAAATAAAAATGTTGTTGCAGCTTCCACTGTTGCCGCCTCCGGAGAGGCAGATTGGAGGAAGGGCCCGCAGTGGAGCAGGCTGGGGCCCAGCCACCACAGGAACCGGTGGCAATCCTCTGGGGGTTTCAGGGGTTCCCCATGGACGTGGGTCCCCTGGAAAGGACAAATCCCGCTCGGGTAACTTGGTGCAGGACTGGGGTCAAGGGGTGTTGCCTGTTTTCTTAGGGGCAGCATCAGGGCCAGGTTGCTGGGGTGGGAGAGAGCGGAAGCCGTAACCGTTTGAAACCGTTGAAACCGTTTAAGTAAGAGTACCTCCCGATGTGGGAAGATGTTATTTTAATTGTATGTCTGTTACCGTTTTACATTTTTATATTTTTACAGTTAAAAAGAAAAATAAAACCGGTGTTGGACGGGCAGCCTGTGGACGGTCTGCATTTTGCTAAGGGGGAATGTGACGCCCTGGACAAGCCAGGGGTCACAGGTAATGACATCACCACACCCTACACCCCGGTTAGGCACATCAAAGCTAGACCCAAAAATCCTTGTTGCCTTCCTCCAGGGGCTGATGTTCACACCAGGGGGTGGGCCAGGCGGTTGGCCCCGCCCACCGAGGAGATCACAGTCCTGGAGGCGGGAAAAGAGACCAGTTTAGTGTTGGACGGGAGAGTGTGAGGAGGAAAGTGGTAGTAGAGTAACTAACTAAAAGCGTCCGGGTGTGTGCCCCGGACAGAGACAGCAAGGTTAGCAGACGGCGGTGACCGTCTGCAGGAGTGGCCTATCGGAGTTGCCGTGAGGACCGTGGACGGGCGGTGGCCCGGCGGTACCGGACCGGTACACAAGGAGAAGCCAGCACCATTGGCAGGGGCCTTTCGGATCCCGGCAAGGCTTGGAGTCGCCGTGAATTTGCCAAATCCGTCAGTGAAGGGGACCTCCGGGTTTCCAAACAATTAAGTCCCGATTGAAGGCAACAGTCCAACCGTATGAGAGAGACACCGCCACCGCCAAGGCACCAGTTTCTCAGGGCCAGCGCCTGCGGGCAAAGAGGGGCTCCTCCGGCCCATATCCAAGCCGAGGAGCGGGTTACCGGTGGGAACCCATTGGAACCAACAGAAGTACTAGGTGCAGGGAAAGAGACAGTCACCGTTAACTACCGGGGAAAAGCAACAGCAGACGTCCGTGGGAACCGTCTTTCCAGCCGTGTGTTTTACCGAGAACTGTGTCATCGTCTCAGGCTGAGTGAGTACCACCGTGCCGTGCGGCACAGCGTTGCCCCCGCGACCCTGCACCTCACCAGGCCCCGCACCCGGCCTGCCATCCACCCCTACCCCATCATTGGGCCCCGGGACAACCAACCCCCTACCCACGGAGGGGAGAAATAACAACAAAGCTGCTCCCTGTCACCGCTCCCGGGATCCCCGTCCAGAGCAGCGGTGGTGTCCACACAATCACCACAACCGTGGGTGGCGTCACGGACAATATCCCCAAAACCCAAACCACCCCTTTTCACTCACGGGCGAGGAGCGCCGCTCGAGTCTTCGGGATCCGGCCCATCGCTCGAGCCACCGAGCAGCAGCGGCCGCAGCAGCAGCGGCAGCCGGACCCGAGCAGTGGGAGAGCGCAGCGTCCCCCCCTCCGCCCGCGACAGTTACATAAGTCACCAAAAGAGAAGGGGGGGCAGTAGGGCACACTATATCCGATCAAGTTGTTGTTACCCCAGTGCGAGACATTCAAACACTGCAACACACTGGGCCGAGCATTGAGTATAACCAAGCGCAGTGATGCTCATGCGAGTGGTTTGCATACAGTATGTACAGCACCCAAACTCCAAACTCAAACTTTGTTATATTAGAAAAGTTTGAGTTTGTTCTAAACACTGAACCTCGGGTTCGCTCATCTCCAATCCTGACTAGTAGGAGGGGTGGTTTATATTAGAATATTCTACTGACTAAATATAACTCTCAGACCTGTAACCGGGGATTGGAGTTTTCAATAACAGCCCATTTGCTCTGGTATGCCCATATAGCGGTATAGTTGTTGAAAGTATTACATTGACATGACTTGTATCTCCACTCTTAAATAATATTTACATCACTTTCCCTGCAACACATGACAAACTTAAGATAAGAACAGGAAAGCAAAAGAGGACTTAATCTTCTCAAAGAGCTTTATTCAGATTGTGGCAGCTCTAATGCTATCAGTTAAGTGATTTATTTTGTCCGCTTTTCCTACTGTGTTATTACGTGCTCCTGTCAACTCTGTATAAATTACACATCGCTGCGCAGATTACAGATTGTGAATGAATGTTGAATACAGTCAACGTGAAACGACTGGATCAGCGATTGTCAGGTTAAAGGATTTCCTGGATTAAAAAATTATTTTAAATTAGCCCAATAATCCCATAATTATGTTCTTTATCCTTGATGGTCAGTTTCGAGTAATTCAATGTTCAGTTTTAAGGGTACTTTGCACGCTGCGACATCGCTACTGCGATATCGTCGGGGTCAAATCAAAAGTGACGCACATCCGGCACCGGTAACGATGTCGCAACGTGTAAAGCCTAGATGCGCCGATAAATGATCGCAAAAGCATCAAAAATCGGTGATCTGTGTAGTGTCGGTCATTTTCATAAAGTCGCACTAATAGGAGATACGATGTTGTTCCTCAGTCCTGCGGCAGCACACATTGCTGTGTGTGAAGCCGCAGGAGCGAGGAACAACCCCTTACCTGCCTCCACCGGCTATGTGGAAGGAAGTAGGTGGGCGGGATGTTTATGTCCCGCTCATCTCCGCCCCTCCGCTTCTATTGGCCGCCTGCCGTGTGACGTCGTTGTGACGCCTTACGACCCGCCCCCTTAGGAAGGAGGCGGGTCGCCGGCCAGAGCGACGTCGCAGGGCAGGTAAGTGCATGTGAAGCTGCCGTAGCGATAATGTTCGCTACTGCAGCTATCACAAGATATCGCATGTGCGACCGGAGCGGGTACTATCACTCTCGGCATCTAGCCGATGCTAGCGATGTCGCAACGTGCAAAGTACCCATTAGGACTACTTCACAAACACAATTTTATCGATTTAAAAAAATACTCTTTTTGATAAGACATATTTTGGGTGACATTTTTCATTACATTTTGTGTATAGGGTTTATTTTCTAGCATTTTATGTCCTTCAGATAAGTTAAAAGAAAGCTATAGAAAAAAAATAATGTAAAAAAAAATATATAAATCTATAGAAAAAAAACAGAAGAAAAAATAAAGTTATCTAGCACATACTGTGGTTTTAGACAAATAAGGCAATGACCCCCCAAAAAAACACACAGAAAAAAAAATCAGTACAATGGATATTTAAAAATCACAGTATTTTGACTACTTTTTTTTAAAAAATAAAAACTAAAGCGCTAGGAAACCTGACTTAAAAATGCATTAAAGACAATATGTCAGCAGGATTTAGCAATATCTCTGGCCATAATGACGCATTTATACTGATTAAATTGATACCTTTGGTGAAGGAATCTGGTCTGTGGTTCTTGTTTAATCAGCTTTTGAAGTTCTTCTAATATTATTTCCGTGCATCGGAGTGGACTGGGGGGAGGTCTTCTTCTGCTCTTCACCCCTCCGCTTGCATCCTGTAGGTTAGTCCAGATAGTGGCATTTCAAGTTAGATTTTTAGTCTAGCTGCCCAGACAAGGATGTTTTTAACCTACATAGTGGCATTTTAGTTAGGGACCCGGAATATTGAGATTTACCTTGCCGTTTGGTTTCCGGGCTTACATGCATTGGCCAATTCATAAACTAAAAATCTAATTTTTTCATATAGCAGTAATGCAGTACCAGAGTTCCCTTATACATTGATGGCATTTAGTGTGCGGCTGTATCCATTTTGTATTTGCTAGGTTTTTTCAGCTGGCACCTATACACACTTGTAGGATGTGCAGGTCAGTCTTTTGAAATATTTGTAGTGTGAACAGAGTCTGACGCCACCATGCCACCAAGTGCATGCAAGCTATTAGCTATAACAGACATGTTAGAAGTGGTGAATTTTATTTTTTGGAATTGAAGCAACAACATAAAACCACATTTTCATCAGTTTTATGGGAAATCCATGGCTTCCATACAATAGCTCTCACCACCATTAATGAGCGATGTTAAAGGACAGCATACATAGCTTTTCTAATCAAATAACACATTTTGGACAGTTTTAAGTAAAAATAAAATCGTATATGTGTTATAGTATTATCTGGGTAGTGACATCTCCTGACTTCTCAATATGAGCCATTATGTTATGTTATTATAATAAATAAAACATCATTTTGTGCTCCATATTTCATACCAACATCCACCAAATATAATGAAAACATCTATAAAATTCATCTACCAGCCGGTAATTGAATGAGATATATCATAATCTACTTCCATGGTGAATCCAATATTTTGGTTCAGTTCGAGGTATTTCCATTATGTTCACAAAACATAATATTCCCAAGCATTTTCTTGGCACGTTGTCAGGGCATTGACTGACATCACAGTTTATGAGCATCGCCGCTAATGGGGAAGCACTTTATGAAAGGAGCAAGGGTGATATCACAGGGCGTTCAATATTTTATGGCATATAACAAAGCTATCATCCCAGGATAGGATGTGTTATAGGACCCTGTACAGTGTATTATATTTAGAAAGTTCAATATATTTTATTTACAATAGATTTCCATTAAGGATGTTGGTTGCAATACGTAGCAATGATAAAAAAAAATGGTTATAATGACATAATTGTAAAAAAGTGCAATAATACTTGTATTTACGATCTCAGTATATATGTTAAGGATTCTTGATGTTACACAATTTATATAAATATTTTCTTTTTTTTTTGTTTTTATTATTTTTTATTTTTCCGTCCACCATATGAGGTCTTGTTTTTTGAGGGACGAATTATGCTTTTGAATGACACCATTCATTTTATCATGTGATACACTAGAAAGTTGGAAAACAAAATTTCAAGTGCGTTGAAATTGCAAAAAAAAATGGGAAACTCTACTTTAATTTTTTTTATTTACCATGTACACTATATGATAAAACTGACCTGGCAATATGATTCTCCATGTCAGTATGATTACATTGATGTTGCACATGTATACTTTTTTTTTTTCATTTAAGTGGTAAAAACAATGTGGAGATTTAGAAAAAAAAATTGCTTGTGTCAACATTTTTCCGAGATGCGTAAAGTTTTAGATTTTTGCAATTTGGGGCTGTGTAAGGCCTTGGTTTTTGTCCCCTGCCCTGACATTTTTACTGATACCATTTTGGGGTAGATGAGGTGTTTGATTGCCTCTTATTGCATTTTATTTAAGATTATGTTGTAGTGGCCAAAAAACGTAGTTGTGACATTTTGATTTTTTTTCTCGTTACACTGTTTAGACATTGTAATAATTGATTTTATGTT